>NC_068438.1:36965741-37138096 GCF_023373465.1 Oncorhynchus keta | reverse complement strand
CAAACAGTCTACCTGACCTACCTCCAAACAGCCTACCTGACCTACCTCAAACAGTCTACCTGACCTACTACCAAACAGCCTACCTGACCTACTACCAAACAGCCTACCTGACCTACGACCAAACAGTCTACCTGACCTACTACCAAACAGCCTACCTGACCTACTACCAAACAGCCTACCTGACCTACTACCAAACAGCCTACCTGACCTACCTCAAAACAGTCTACCTGACCTACCACCAAACAGCCTACCTGACCTACTACCAAACAGCCTACCTGACCTACTACCAAACAGTCTACCTGACCTACCACCAAACAGCCTACCTGACCTACCTCCAAACAGTCTACCTGACCTACCACCAAACAGCCTACCTGACCTACCTACAAACAGCCTACCTGACCTACCACCAAATAGCCTACCTGACCTACCACCAAATAGCCTACCTGACCTACCTCCAAACAGCCTACCTGACCTACCACCAAACAGTCTACCTGACCTACCACCAAATAGCCTACCTGACCTACCTCCAAACAGCCTACCTGACCTACCACCAAACAGCCTACCTGACCTACCACCAAACAGCCTACCTGACCTACCACCAAATAGCCTACCTGACCTACCTCCAAACAGTCTACCTGACCTACTACCAAACAGTCTACCTGACCTACTACCAAACAGCCTACCTGACCTACTACCAAACCGTCTACCTGACCTACTACCAAACAGTCTACCTGACCTACTACCAAACAGTCTACCTGACCTACTACCAAACAGCCTACCTGACCTACTACCAAACAGCCTACCTGACCTACTACCAAACAGCCTACCTGACCTACCTCCAAACAGCCTACCTGACCTACCTCCAAACAGCCTACCTGACCTACCACCAAACAGCCTACCTGACCTACCACCAAACAGCCTACCTGACCTACGACCAAACAGCCTACCTGACCTACGACCAAACAGTCTACCTGACCTACTACCAAACAGTCCTACCTGACCTACTACCAAACAGTCTACCTGACCTACTACCAAACAGCCTACCTGACCTACCACCAAAACAGTCTACCTGACCTACCTCCAAACAGTCTACCTGACCTACCTCCAAACAGTCTACCTGACCTACCACCAAACAGCCTACCTGACCTACTACCAAACAGTCTACCTGACCTACCACCAAACATCGATGCTGTCTTTTGTATCACAGCACAATGATAAAACTGGGGTGACATAAATGCAATTTCAGAATGTGGAGGTGTAATGTCCCCACCGTCCCCAGTGAAAGTTGCGCCCCTGTAAAGGATAATGCTTTCATTACGGCTATGTATCCACGGCACAAATCCTTTGAGAACCTAACCTAATGAAATAACAAGCGCTATAGTACTGTACAAGACTTTGTGTATCTTTCTGAGCTCGTTTGAGAGAAATGTTCAGCTCTTACGCTGTTATTGAATCAAGTGTAACTGCAGGAACTATCAGCTCACCTGCTGCCAGAGGCTGTTATATCAGTTGATTCCCATCAACATTTGAAACATTTGAAAATCATCGTGTAACCCCTGCCATTTTTTTTATTGACATGCCCTCCCATCACCATCTGTGTTAGCTTTTCAGAACAAGATAGTTGTGCTCACACTCCATAGATCCAACTTAAACAAACTTACACAGCTTAGCAACAGATCAATACACTCCTCGATCAATACACAGACAGGCAAACTGTTTTTCTTGGGCCTGTAAACTTGTTCTTGGGGGACAAAGAAAATCCATTGTCTCTATTCTATTTTATAACCACTTAATTACATTTCTTGAAATATCCCCGATGCCTTTTTCCTCCTGTTGTCCAGGGGTCACCTGCTGTCCTCCAGGCCTTGTTGTCTGTGAAGGTTAAATTGTCTTATCACGGAATTGTTTTGCTGGTCCTATCTCTGATCTAAAGAAACCACGAGAGGGCAGCAGTCTAACTGGTGTATCTCAGTGTAACAGTAAACCATAGTGGTGTATTATGCTGTAATGTTGGGAGTGTTTGGAATGACCTCCATGATGTTACCAGTATGTATGCATTGCTACAGAGACAAAACTACATCCCCTGAGACAGAATCCACCTCCATTGTCTTGGCTCTACATTCTAACCCAACACTAATAATAAGGTGCAACTGACATAATGATGGAACGATTTTCATCAACAAGAGGACAAGATACAGGCATGGCAACACATCCACTGTGTGTCAGATGATAATCACTCCCATGTCCTTGCACGCTGCATTATGATAACGTTTTGCTCATTAGAAGAGCCTAGTGTGTGGCTGGGGCACAGCTGTACCAGCATGGCCATATGCAGGGCTCCTCCTGTCCTGTTCTTCCCTGGCTGGTTGACGTGCATGGGTACGTGTGGTGTGAGTGGCAGTGGGCTCTGGTGGTACCAGATGAGCTCTACCCGACAGCTGGATGCAGGCCGGTCCATCCTCCTGGGTTTACCTGTCAGTCTGCGTTTCCTTCCACTGTCTAAAGCACTGCTGCCAGCTTTTCTGTCCCTCTCCTCTACTCCCCTCCTGTCACTCACCCTCCTATTTCCCCCTTCTCTTTCTCCCTCGTCTTTCCCCCTTCTCTTTCTCCCTCCTCTTTCCCCCTTATCTTTCTCCCTTCGCTTTCCCCCCCTCTTTCCCCCTCCTGTTTCTCCCTCATCTTTCCCCTTATCTTTCTCCTTCCTCTTCCCCCCTTCTTTTCCCCCTACTCTTTCCCCCTCCTCTTTCTCCCTCCTCTTTCTCCCTCCTCTTTCCCCCTCCTCTTTCCCCCTCCTCTTTCCCCCTCCTCTTTCCCCCTCCTCTTTCTCCCTCCTCTTTCTCCCTCCTCTTTCTCCCTCCTCTTTCCCCCTCCTCTTTCCCCCTCCTCTTTCCCCCTCCTCTTTCCCCCTTCTCTTTCCCCCCCTCTTTCTCCCTCCTCTTTCCCCCTCCTCTTTCCCCCTTCTCTTTCTCCCTCCTCTTTCCCTCTTCTCTTTCTCCCTCCTCTTTCCCTCTTCTCTTTCTCCCTCCTCTTTCCCCCTTCTCTTTCTCCCTCCTCTTTCCCCCTTATCTTTCTCCCTTCTCTTTCCCCCCTCTTTCCCCCTCCTGTTTCTCCCTCATCTTTCCCCTTATCTTTCTCCTTCCTCTTTCCCCCTACTCTTAATCCCTCCTCTTCCCCTTCTCTTTCCCCCTTCTCTTTCTCCCTTCTCTTTCTCCCTTTTCTATCCCCTCCTCTTTCCCCCTCCTCTTTCCCCCTCCTCTTTCTCCCTCCTCTTTCCCCCTCCTCTTTCCCCCTTCTCTTTCCCCCCTACTCTTTCTCCCTCTTCTTCCCCCTTCTCTTTCCCCCTCTCTTTCCCCCTCTCTTTCCCCCTCTCTTTCCCCCTCTCTTTCCCCCTCCTCTTTCCCCTTCTCTTTCTCCCTTCTCTTTCTCCCTTCTCTTTCCCCCTCCTCTTTCTCCCTCCTCTTTCCCCCTTCTCTTTCCCCCTTCTCTTTCCCCCTTTTCTTTCCCCCTCCTCTTCCCCCTCCTCTTTCTCCCTCATCTTTCCCCCTCCTCTTTCCCCTTCTCTTTCCCCCTCCTCTTTCTCCCTCCCTCTTTCCCCTTCTCTTTCCCCCTCTCTTTTTCCCCCTCCTCTTTCTCCCTCCTCTTTCCCCTTCTCTTTCCCCTCTCTTTCTCCCTCCTCTTTCTCCCTCCTCTTTCCCCCTCCTCTTTCCCCCTTCTCTTTCCCCCTTCTCTTTCTCCCTCCTCTTTCTCCCTCCTCTTTCCCCCTTCTCTTTCCCCCTCCTCTTTCTTCCTCCCTTTCCCCATTCTCTTTCTCCTCTCAAGCACAGGGCTCTGAGCTCCGATATCCTCCATGTCCTCTCCTCTGCTCCCTGCTTGTCCTTTGTCTCTTTTCCTCATCCCTACACTTTCCTCTCTCCTCTCGATGAAGATGCTCTACTCCAACCCAGAGCTGCCTGTCACATTTTAGAGTATTTTCAAATCCCTGTACACAGTCAAACCCGTGGCTCTACACAATTTCCTGTCTCTAACTACTCCCCTTCTCAAACCACTGGACTTGTTCCATGCTACTGTTCATGAATAATCATCACATTGGTTAACATAATTTGTGCATAATAAACAAGAAATCATCTGATAGTTCATCTATATTTGATAATAAGTTCTCCATTGAAAATGACTACTAAATCAGCAAAAATAATTGGCATAAAAGGGGGGCTTAAAATTTTTTTTCCCCACCTTATTGTTTGTTTCATAGATTTTGACACAAAATGACTACTCAAATGTCCGAAATGTGTCAATTTCTTTTCATTTAATTTTGTTACCTGACCCCGTGTCACAATAGTCTGTCCACCTAGTTTGATTCATTACTGTTGTGCAGACGTGTTGTGAACCCTCTGCTGTTTCCTGAAATCCACGATCATCTCCTTTGTTTTGTTGACGTTGAGTGTGAGGTTATTTTCCTGACACCACACTCCGGGGCCCTCACCTCCTCCCTGTAGGCCATCTTGTCATTGTTGGTAATCAAGCCTACCACTGTAGTGTTGTCTGCAAACTTGATGATTGAATTAGAGGTGTGCATGGCCATGCAGTCATGGTTGACAGGGAGTACAGGAGAGGGCTGAGAAAGCACCTTGTGGGGCCCCAGTGTTGAGGATCAGCGGGGTGGTGATGTTGTTTCCTACCCTCTCCACCTGTGGGCGTGCCGTCAAAGTCCAGGACCCAGCTGCACAGGGCGGGCCGAGACCCAGGGTACAGCGTACGGTCCTGTCACCTATCAGAACGATACACTATAGGCACCCAAATTCAAATAACTGCATGGGAATTATTAATAACATTACATAACAACATAACAACATAACAAAATTAATCAGTCACACCATTTTATCAGGAGCCAAGTAATACAACTAGAGAATTTGCCCTCTCATACTCTCCTGCAATCTTTTTCTATACATGCACTCACACAAGCACACTAGTATTTACACACACAGAGCCTTCTAATCAGGTTGTGTGTTAAGTGACGGGTGGGAAATAGTGTGCTAATATGCTTTAAATCTAACTAAATGCGTAGCATTAGGAAAGTCAATACACAGCTTGCACCATAGCATCACTGAGGATTAAGTTTTTCTGTAGAGACAGTTTTTAGATTTTAAAGTGCCATCTAATTGGGCTGTAATGGTTGTTTTAAAACCTTGGTAAAAAGTTTACAATCAAAGTTTAAAAGGGTTATCGGTCTCCAGTTCTTCAGGTCCGTTCTGTCGTTTTTCTTATGTAAAAGAGTCACGATCCCCACTCTAAAACTGTCAGGTAGTCTGTCAAGATGTTCAAAGTCGGTAAAAACAGTCATACGTTCGTCGGCTAAAACATCCCAAAAGGTCAAATAAAACTCCAAAGGTGATTTACCCCTCTTAAAATGTTTCAGTCCTTGTTCTATTTCTGTCCTCGTCAGGTCTTTTGTCAGGTCGTCTGTATTGGGTAGGGTCTTGTCGATGTATGTTAAAAGGTCCCCCATTGTTTCTTCGCACATCTTTTACCCCAAACAGTTCCCCATAAAAATCCCCAACTACTTCTTTTATTCCTTCTGTATCTCTTTTTAAAACCCCATCTTTATTTTTTAACCTCTCTGGGATATGTGGGACGTAGCGTCCCAACTGGCCAACATCTAATTGGGCTCTAATGGTTGTTTTAAAACAACACACCTAAGTGAGATCCATCTCGTTATGCTTGTCACACCCAATGTAAACCAAACATGTGCTCCAAAGGAATGGACTCAATATAGTTTGTCCCTAACCACTGATCTAGGGTCAGATACTTTCTGATCCCCCTCATGGTTAATGTTATTATCGGCAGTGAGGTAATCTGATTCCTGTTATGGTTAATATTATGATCGTAGAATCCGATCCTGGATATGTGGTTGTAATAGAGACGACTTATACCTCAAGAAATTGAAATGTAATGTAATTTGACCCACATGGATGAATTGTTGAAACAGTGGGTTAGGTTGTGGAGTACTCCCTCTCGTTGTTTTTCCAAGACAGTGAGCATCATCCCCAACCGTTAATCCTACACAGTCACACCTATTGGACAGCTGTATATAAACTCAGCTCTGACAGAACACTGGCATCAAGCTTTGGTGAATGAGACATTTTTAGGATCCTCCACAGGTAAAGCCAAGGACTCATCCATCCAAAGTAACTACATACTCTGAGGAAAGATGACCCACAGACCCACTCTTAGCCTGCTGCTGCTGCTGCTGGGCCTATCGCAGGCCAGTGGAAATGAGGTCCATGATGAGCCGGACCATGTGTCCATCACTTCAGCGATCCTGGAGTCCAACAACGGAACCAATGAGCTGCTGCTGGACGGAGACATTCTGGCTCCTAGAACCAGGAACGCCATGAAGTGCTTTAGCAGCCAGTACAGCTGTCTCTGGAAGAAGTCATCTGACGGCTTGGTGTATGTGCCTTACATCCTCAGCGCTGTATATTCCAGCTTGGAGGTAGAGACTATTGAGACGGCCATGAAGTACTTCCATGGCAAGACCTGCATCCGCTTCATTCCACGTAAGACACAGACTGCCTACCTGGACATTCAGAGCAGTGGCGGGTGTTTTGGTACCATGGGGACTGTTGGGGACAGGCAGACATTGTCTCTTGCACAGTTTGGCTGTGTTCAACATGGTATCATCCAGCATGAGCTGCTTCACTCCCTGGGCTTCCACCACGAGCACAACAGGAGTGACCGTGACCAGTATATCAGGATCAACTGGCAATACATCTATAACTACGCCATCGAGAACTTCCAGAAGCAGGACACCAACAACCTGAATACTGCATACGACTACTCCTCTGTCATGCACTATGATAGAACCGCTTACACTAACAACTACGGAAAGGAAACCATTACTCCCATCCCAGACCCATCTGTGGCCATCGGACAGAGACAGGGCATGTCCGACATTGATGTCCTGAGGGTCAACAACCTCTACCAATGCTAAGAGAAAGAGCGCCGTTGTTGAAAATGTGTGATGCTGGATATGCTGTCATGTGCTGACGTATTTTATTGTCAGAGGATTGTATGTTTGTGTTTATCCTTTTAATCACATTGGTAATAATAAAGCATGATTATGGTACAAAAAAGTGCACAAGTTTGATATTTATTAATAGTATATTTATCCATCTGATCGGGTACTGCAATTATTAACTGCAGCTCTTGGGGTTGGTGTTATTAAGTAGAATTGTAACTGCGGAGTGGTCTAACATTCAGTCCTGTAAAACTAGCCATCTTAAAATGATCCTCGTATTTTTCTGTCTTTAATGAAGTGGGGGGTGTGATGTTCACCTGGAGAGATGGGTTGATGAGGGAGGAGAGGCTCCAATACATCCATGAACATGAACTGCATTAATATGACAGTACAACATGGGCAATACTTTTGAGATAATATTCTATAAGAGGAACAGGCAAGCAGAAGAAAATGTGATGTGCTGGTAGTCAGTTCCGGTGAGTTCCTGCCCAAGTCGAGCACTAAATATGGGAGACTTTACAGGCATCATGATACTTACAGTCGTGTGGTTAACCAACGCCTACACCGCATGGCCACTGGCCATTAATGACGCTGATCACATTAGTTTAGAGGAAAATAATGTTTCTTGGTCATTTCAAGGAAATCTACTTTGAAACTAAAATATGCACCTCACACACATGGTTATTGGCTTAAAAAAAGACACCTGTACCATGTTGGATATAGAGATGAAATGTATTATATTTTGAGTTTGCATCCCATATTAAACTTTATATGCATCACAGGAGACTGAAATATAACAAAACCGTTTGAAATAGAAATACAGAATTTGGGGCGGGTTTTTAATGAAGTAATGTTTATTAATTATGGAATTATGAAAAATATTAATAATATTCCACCCATGAGGTCACTAGAGGGCAATTTGGTCATTTTACTACATGAAAGGGCTACGGCAAATATGATATTGCTGAGATGATTACTGAAATATGATATTGAAAAGGAAGGACACAGGGAGACATACAACAGTTTGAAAATCCTAATTCAAAGCCCTGTCCTCTGTGTTATTTGTCCATGCTGGACCAAATGTAAAGTCCTTCTGGTGATGGCATTCTTATTGCAGTAATCCATTACCTCGGTGTCTAATTGAGTTTCCAGTATCGCAGCATTAAATAAGGCTTCATACAGCAAGTGCAATAATGGAATGGTACATCAGCCGGCATAGAGAGTCAGTCCACGTCTCTGCTCCCAGACAGTGATCTATAGGCGATGATGGGGAATTGATTAGCCAGTGTTTACTCTAACTCTAACCACATACCAGCAAGTGATGGGACACGGAGTGACTAACCTGTCATCAGAGATTCATTTCTGCAGAAGAATAATCATTTTCCCCTCTGAAAATGTATCATGCCCTTACAAGACCAATAGAATTTGAGATTCTGTGTGTCCTTCCCAAGGATGAATCACTGAAAATACATCTCATGTAGAGGCAAGAAAGCAATCCCTATGCAGGTTTTACAGAACAAACAAGAAAACATATCCATGGAGCTGATTTTCTTGTTGATCAAACCTATATTTATTTACTTATTGTGTTTTGACTTTTGTATAGTTGTGGTCTAATCTTTCTGGAGCAGCTGTATGGCAGGGATTAGGCAAAAATAGAAACTGCTATACCGTTGGTGATTGGATGATGGCAAATTCGTTTTGAAATAAACAACCCAATCCACCAGGGGATAGGGAATAACCATGGACTGGGGCTACCAGAAGATTATCACTGTCCAACAGAAACAAATAGACATCATGTGACGCCTAAATTCAAAGACTGAATTAAACAGTGGCTACTCTGACACAGCCAAACTAGAGCTGCTTTGTTTTTTGTTGAAATGATGATGGCTGGCCATTGGCCACCAATATTAAAAAAATGTTAGAAGAATGGTTTTACGGCTTTTCTGAAGATTCATGTGACCCTCACAGTTACCACATGGGTGCCTACAAAAGCCCTAACAACCTCTGTCAAAGCCCTGAGCTCCCTCTGTGGATGGCTGCCATGTACTATGTTAGCAAGGTCTATGAGCAGCATTCCAATGACCGATGATACTAATAACATCATCGGTGTGCATCATGTGATTTTAACCAATTTTCTCCAAACATAGAAACGCGCCATTATCAATATCTATATCTATCTAATATCTATCTAGTTGTTGGGGAAAGGCAACCTGCATGTATTCCATTCCATTGTGAATGAGGCTGAGTCTCTGTGTTGATGCTGTGACCTTTCAGAGGCACGTCAAGGTGTTCACAGAGGGAGATATGGGTGAAGGTGACGTGATCTGCTGTGGACACAAGGAGCATGCTGAACATGCGGGGCTGTTGGAGGAGAATTTATAAGATGCCCTGGTCCTTTTGGGTTGAGACCAAAGGAAGCGAGTCTTACTTCCCACCTCTCTCCCCTCCTTGTTTTGGGGTTTTGTTGTAGACCAAGCAAAAATATGTTAATATGAAATGCTAATTCATGTGTATGAAATATGAATGTCACCTTATGCAGAACTTCAAGAGAGCAGGAAGCAAGGCATCTCACTCTCCTATTCATTATTCACTGTACAAATGACTTGAAAAGGAATCTGTCCTTTGTCAACAGGCCTTTGAGAGGAAAATGTATCATTCATCTTCTAACATCTTCGACAAACTAACCAGATCAAATGATAAACTCTGCCCACAACTTGGGAGACACCTCCACACTGCTCCAACAGTTAACTTTCATCCCCAGTCATTGGAGGCTAACCAAGTTCTAAATGGAAATATATTTGCGAAGATGGTGAGAGGGGGGTATTCGAGTTAGCGACTGTGCTTCTTCTGATTAATGAGGCAAGCAGTCATGATTAACGTGCATCTGATTGCTCTGTCTGTCTTCTAAATGGACAGAACCTCTCTGCTCACCCCTCCACCATCCGAGTACAAATGGCCGGCTGTGGAGATATGCCTGTCCATCTCCAGCACTTACTCATCCTAACGAGCCCCATAATCTGCATTAAATCAGCCCTGGTCCAAGAAGAGATGAGACCCCATGGGACAGAGGCCCAGGAAGAGATGAGATGCACACGGGATGAAGGCCAAGGAAGTGATGAGATGCACACGGGATGAAGGCCAAGGAAGTGATGAGATGCACACGGGACGAAGGCCAAGGAAGAGATGAGATGCACACGGGATGAAGGCCAAGGAAGTGATGAGACGCACACGGGACGAAGGCCCAGGAAGAGATGAGATGCACACGGGACGAAGGCCCAGGAAGAGATGAGACGCACACGGGACGAAGGCCGAGGAAGAGATGAGATGCACACGGGACGAAGGCCGAGGAAGAGATGAGACGCACACGCGACGGAGGCCCAGGAAGAGATGAGATGCACACGGGACGAAGGCCGAGGAAGAGATGAGACGCACACGCGACGGAGGCCCAGGAAGAGATGAGATGCACACGGGACGGAGGCCCAGGAAGAGATGAGATGCACACGGGACGAAGGCCCAGGAAGAGATGAGACGCACATGGGGACGAAGGCCGAGGAAGAGATGAGACGCACACGGGACGGAGGCCCAGGAAGAGATAAGATGCACACGGGACGAAGGCCGAGGAAGAGATGAGATGCACACGGGACGAAGGCCGAGGAAGAGATGAGATGCACACGGGACGAAGGCCCAGGAAGAGATGAGATGCACACGGGACGAAGGCTGAGGAAGAGATGAGACGCACACGGGACGGAGGCCCAGGAAGAGATGAGACGCACACGGGACGGAGGCCCAGGAAGAGATAAGATGCACACGGGACGAAGGCCGAGGAAGAGATGAGATGCACACGGGACGAAGGCCGAGGAAGAGATGAGATGCACACGCGACGGAGGCCCAGGAAGAGATGAGATGCACACGGGACGGAGGCCCAGGAGGAGAAGGAGTTAACACATGGAGTAAACAATAAATAAGCCAATAACAAAATAAACAAGTCAATGATACGGTAGAAAAAGGAAGTCTATATACAGTGTGTGCAAAAGGCATGAGGAGGTAGGCAATAAATAGGACATTGGAGCGAATAATTACAATTACAATTACAATTACAACAGATTAACAGTGGAGTGATAAATGAGCAGATGATGATGTGCAAGTAGAGATACTGGTGTGCAAAAGAGCAGAAAAGTAAATAAAATAAAAACAGTATGGGGATGAGGTAGGTAGATTGGGTGGGCTATATACTGATGGACTATGTACAGCTGCAGTGATCGGTTAGCTGCTCAGATAGTGGATGTTTAAAGTTGGTGAGGGAAATAAATGTCTCCAACTTCAGCGATTTTTGCATTTCGTTCCAGTCACTGGCAGCAGAGAACTTGAAGGAAAGGTGGCTAAATGAGGTGTTGGCTTTAGGGATGATCAGTGAGATATACCTGCTGGAACGTGTGCTATGAGTGGGTGTTGTTATCGTGACCAGTGAGCTGAGATAAGGCGGAGCTTTGCCTGGCAAAGGCTTATAGATGACCTGGAGCCAGTGGGTCTGGCGACGAATATGTAGCAAGGGCCAGCCGACTAGAGCATACAGGTCGCAGTGGTAGGTGGTATAAGGTGATTTGGTAACAAAACGGATGGCACTGTGATGGACTGCATCCAGTTTGCTGAGTAGAGTATTGGAAGCTATCTTGTAGATGACATCGCCGAAATCGAGGATCGGTAGGATAGTCAGTTTTACTACGGTAAGTTTGGCGACGTGAGTGAAGGAGGCTTTGTTGCGAAATAGATAGCCGATTCTAGATTTGATTTTGGATTGGAGATGTTTAATATGAGTCTGAAGGAGAGTTTACAGTCTAGCCAGACACCTAGGTATTTGTAGTTGTCCACATATTCTAGGTTGGAACCGTCCAGGGTGGTGATGCTAGTCGGGCAGGCTGGTGCGGGCAGCGAACGGTTCAAAAGCATGCATTTGGTTTTACTAGCGTATAAGAGCAGTTGGAGGCCACAGAAGGAGTGTTGTGTGGCATTGAAGCTGACAACTCAAATGTCCCAAAATGTTTCTATTTGTTTTCATTTCATTTTCTTACCTGACCCCGTGTCACAATAGTCTGTCCACTCTAGTTTGATTCATTACTCTTGTGCAGAGGTGGTATGTGAACAAATCAAAGCAAATTTTATTGGTCACATTCACATGGTTAGCAGCTGTTAATGCGAAATGCTTGTGCTTCTAGTTCCGACCATGCAGCAATATCTAAAAAGTAATCTAACAATTTCACAACAACTACAGTACCTTATACACACAAGTGTAAAGGAATGAATAAGAATATGTACATATAAATATATGGATGAGCGATTGCCGAACAGCATAGGCAAGATGCAGTAGATGGTATAGAGTACAAGTATGTACATATGAGATGAGTAATGTAGGGTATGTAAACATTATGTAAAGTGGCACTGTTTAAAGTGACTAGTGATACATTTATTACAACCAATTTTTATTATTAAAGTGGCCAGAGGTTGAGTCAGTATGTTGGCAGCAGCCACTCAATGTTATTGATGGCTGTTTAACAGTCTGATGGCCTTGAGATAGAAGATGTTTTCAGTCTCTCTCTCCCAGCTATGATGCACCTGTACTGACCTCACCTTCTGGATGATAGGGTGAACAGGCAGTGGCTCGGGTGATTGTTGTCCTTGATGATGTTTTTGGCCTTCCTGTGACATCGGGTGGTGTAGGTGTCCTGGAGGGCAGCTAGTTTGCCCCGGTGATGCGTTGTGCAGACCTCACTACCCTCTGGAGAGCCTTACGGTTGTTGGCGGAGCAGTTGCCGTACCAGCCGGTGATACAGCCCGACAGGATGCTCTCGATTGTGCATCTGTAAAAGTCTTGTGAGTGTTTTTGGTGACAAGCCAAATTTCTTCAGCCTCCTGAGGTTGCGCCTATTCTTCACCTTCTTCAGCCCGCTGTCTGTGTGGGTGGACCATTTCAGTTTGTCCGTGATGTATTCCCGAGGAACTTAAAAATGTCCACCTTCTCCACTACTGTCACGTCAATGTGGATTGGGGGAGGGGGGTGCTCCCTCTGCTGTTTCCTGAAGTCCACGATCAACTCCTTTGTTTTGTAGGGTGTGAGGTTATTTTCCTGACACCACACTCCGAAGGCCCTCACCTCCTCCCTGTAGGCCGTCTTGTCATTGTTGGTAATCAAGCCTACCACCGTAGTGTCGTCTGCAAACTTTACGATTGAATTAGAGGTGTGCATGGCCACACAGTCATGGGTGAACAGGGAGTACAGGAGAGGGTTGAGAACGTACCCTTGTGGGGCCCCAGTGTTGAGGATCAGCGGGGTGGAGATGTTGTTTCCTACCCTCACCACCTGGGGGTGTGCTGTCTGTAAGTCCAGGACCCAGCTGCACAGGGCGGGGTCGAGACCCAGGGTACAGCGTACGGTCCTGTCACCTATCAGAACGATACACTATAGGCACCCAAATTCAAATAACTGCATGGGAATTATTAATAACATTAATAACATAACAACATAACAAAATTAATCAGTCACACCATTTTATCAGGAGCCAAGTAATACAACTAGAGAATTTGCCCTCTCATAGTCTCCTGCAATCTTTTTCTATACATGCACTCACACAAGCACACTAGTATTTACACACACAGTGCCTTCTAATCAGGTTGTGTGTTAAGTGACGGGTGGGAAATAGTGTGCTAATATGCTTTAAATCTAACTAAATGCGTAGCATTAGGAAAGTCAATACACAGCTTGCACCATAGCATCACTGAGGATTAAGTTTTTCTGTAGAGACAGTTTTTAGATTTTAAAGTGCTTGAGCTACACAAATGACTATTATTCTATACTGCCACCTAATTGGGCTGTAATGGTTGTTTTAACCTCTCTGGGATATGTGGGACGTAGCGTCCCAACTGGCCAACATCTAATTGGGCTCTAATGGTTGTTTTAAAACAACACACCTAAGTGAGATCCATCTTGTTATGCTTGTCACACCCAATGTAAACCAAACATGTGCTCCAAAGGAATGGACTCAATATAGTTTGTCCCTAACCAGTGATCTAGGGTCAGATACTTTCTGATCCCCCTCATGGTTAATGTTATTATCGGCAGTGAGGTAATCTGATTCCTGTTATGGTTAATGTTATGATCAGAGAGTGAGGTAATCTGATTCCTGTTATGGTTAATGTTATGATCAGACAGTGAGGTAATCTGATCCCCTTTATGGTTAATATTATGATCGTAGAATCCGATCCTGGATATGTGGTTGTAATAGAGACGACTTATACCTCAAGAAATTGAAGTGTAATGTAATTTGACCCACACGGATGAATTGTTGAAACAGTGGGTTAGGTTGTGGAGTACTCCCTCTCGTTGTTTTTCCAAGACAGTGAGCATCATCCCCAACCGTTAATCCTACACAGTCACACCTATGGGACAGTTGTATATAAACTCAGCTCTGACAGAACACTGACATCAAGCTTTGGTGAATGAGACATTTTAGGATCCTCCACAGGTAAAGCCAAGGACTCATACATCCAAAGTAACTACATACTCTGAGGAAAGATGACCCACAGACCCACTCTTAGCCTGCTGCTGCTGCTGCTGCTGGGCCTATCGCAGGCCAGTGGAAATGAGGTCCATGATGAGCCGGACCATGTGTCCATCACTTCAGCGATCCTGGAGTCCAACAACGGAACCAATGAGCTGCTGCTGGACGGAGACATTCTGGCTCCTAGAACCAGGAACGCCATGAAGTGCTTTAGCAGCCAGTACAGCTGTCTCTGGAAGAAGTCATCTGACGGCTTGGTGTATGTGCCTTACATCCTCAGCGCTGTATATTCCAGCTTGGAGGTAGAGACTATTGAGACGGCCATGAAGTACTTCCATGGCAAGACCTGCATCCGCTTCATTCCACGTAAGACACAGACTGCCTACCTGGACATTCAGAGCAGTGGCGGGTGTTTTGGTACCATGGGGACTGTTGGGGACAGGCAGACATTGTCTCTTGCACAGTTTGGCTGTGTTCAACATGGTATCATCCAGCATGAGCTGCTTCACTCCCTGGGCTTCCACCACGAGCACAACAGGAGTGACCGTGACCAGTATATCAGGATCAACTGGCAATACATCTATAACTACGCCATCGAGAACTTCCAGAAGCAGGACACCAACAACCTGAATACTGCATACGACTACTCCTCTGTCATGCACTATGATAGAACCGCTTACACTAACAACTACGGAAAGGAAACCATTACTCCCATCCCAGACCCATCTGTGGCCATCGGACAGAGACAGGGCATGTCCAACATTGATGTCCTGAGGGTCAACAAGCTCTACCAATGCTAAGAGAAAGAGTGCCGTTGTTGAAAATGTGTGATGCTGGATATGCTGTCATGTGCTGACGTATTTTATTGTCAGAGGATTGTATGTTTGTGTTTATCCTTTTAATCACATTGGTAATAATAAAGCATGATTATGGTAAAAAAGTGCACGAGTTTGATATTTATTAATAGGATATTTATCCATCTGATCGGGTACTGCAATTATTAACTGCAACTGTTGGGGGTTGGTGTTATTAAGTAGAATTGTAACTGCGGAGTGGTCTAACTAGCCATCTTAAAATTATCCTCATATTTTTCTGTCTTTAATGAAGTGGGGGGTGTGATGTTCACCTGGAGAGATGGGTTGATGAGGGAGGAGAGGCTCCAATACATCCATGAACATGAACTGCATTAATATGACAGTACAACATGGGCAATACTTTTGAGATAATATTCTATAAGAGGAACAGGCAAGCAGAAGAAAATGTGATGTGCTGGTAGTCAGTTCCGGTGAGTTCCTGCCCAAGTCGAGCACTTAATATGGGAGACTTTACAGGCATCATGATACTTACAGTCGTGTGGTTAACCAACGCCTACACCGCATGGCCACTGGCCATTAATGACGCTGATCACATTAGTTTAGAGGAAAATAATGTTTCTTGGTCATTTCAACCCTCGCAAGGCTGCAGGCCCAGACGGGGCATCCCCAGCCGCGTCCTCAGACCCTGGGTCTCGACCCCGCCCTGTGCAACTGGGTACTGGACTTCCTGACGGGCCGCCCCAGGTGGTGAGGGTAGGCAACAACATCTCCACCCCGCTGATCCTCAACAGTGGGGCCCCACAAGGGTGCTTTCTCAGTCCTCTCCTGTACTCCCTGTTCACCCACGACTGCGTGGCCACGCATGCCTCCAACTCAACCATCAAGTTTGCGGACGACACAACAGTGGTAGGTTTAATTACCAACAACGACGAGACGGCCTACAGCACATATGTCAGAGTCAAGGCCCGCGGGCCACATCCGGCCCGCGAGAAGGTTTTTTACGGCCCCTGGGATGATCTTGATTTATTATTAGAACCGGCCCGCAGACCGCAGCAAGCCGGCAGCCCGCAGATCTTTTACACGCACCAATACTACATTTCCCACAATGCAACGGTGACGCACCGAGCAGTAGGCTGCTTCATTTCAATATTTATTGGCACAGCAGTTGTCAGCATCACAGTAAAATTAACTTTCAGATACCCATCAAAAATGGCAAAACGGAAGGTGGACACTGAGAACCGGGGTTTCAAACAAGGTGGGAGTCGGAGTATTTGTTCACGGAGGTAGCTGGAAAACCTGTGTGTCTTCTGTGTGGAGAAAGTGTGGCGGTACTGAAAGAGTATAATCTGAGACGACATTATGAAACGAAACACGCGGACAAAAACAAGAATATGGACATGGAACAAAGGCTACAAAAGGCAGAGGAATTAAAACGAGGCCTCAAATCTCGACAGGCTCTGTTCAAAAAAGCCAAATCACAAGGCCAGGCTGCTGTCAAGGCCAGTTTTATTTTGGCAGAAGAGATCGCTAAATCAGCCCGGCCATTTACGGAGGGGGATTTCATCAAAAACTGCATGATTAAAGTTTGTGACGAAGTTTGCCCAGAAAAAAGGCAACTCTTTTTAAATGTGAGTCTGAGCAGAAACACCATTGCCGAGAGAGTAGACCAGTTGTCCATCAATCTAAAAGAGCAGCTTGTGAAAAAGGGAAAAGATTTCATTGCATATTCCTTGGCTATGGATGAGAGCACCGACATTTCTGACATTGCCCAGTTGTCAATTTTCATCCGCGGAGTGGACTCCAGCCTAAAGCGTGACAGAGGAGTTTTTGGCTTTACGTCCTATGCATGGCACAACTACGGGGCATGATTTGTATGAAGAGGTGTCAAGATGTGTAAATGAGATGGAGCTGCCTTGGGAAAAACTCGTGGGTTTGACAACCGACGGAGCACCTGCGATGTGTGGACACAGGAGCGGACTGGTGGCGAAGATACGGGAAAAGATGCAAGAGGAAAACGCGACAGGTGAGCTGACAGCTTATCATTGTATCATACACCAGGAAGCGTTGTGCGGTAAAGCCTTGAAAATGGAGCATGTAATGAGCATCATCACGCGCACAGTTAACTTTATCAGAGCCAAAGGTTTGAATCACCGCCAGTTCAAGGCATTTCTGACGGAGTTAGAAACGGAGCATGGTGATTTGCCTTATCACACAGAGGTGCGATGGCTAAGCCAGGGAAAGGTGCTTCAAAGATGTTTCGAGCTTCGTGAGGAGATTTGTCTGTTCTTGGACAGCAAAGGGAAAGACACAACACAACTCCGAGACGAAATGTTTCTGTGTGAAATGGCTTTTCTGTGTGACATTACGAGTCATCTGAATGCAATGAACTTGCAGCTGCAGGGTCGGGATCGTGTCATCTCTGATATGTACAGTACAGTGAAGGCATTTAAAACCAAACTGACTCTGTGGGAGACGCAGATGCGGAAAGAAAATTTGAGCCACTTTCCCAGCTGCCAGACCATGAAAGAGAAGCTCTCTACCAGTGCGTTCCCGAGCGCACAGTTGGCTGATAAAATAGGTATGCTTGCCGCTGACTTTCGACGCCCGATTTGCTGACTTTGAAGCACAAAAAGCAGGTTGGAACTGCTCGGTAACCCATTTGCTGTTGACGTGGAAAGCTCACCACCAAACCTCCAAATGGAGTTGATTGACCTCCAATGCAATGATGCACTGAGGGCAAAATATGCGGCAGTGGGTGCTGCGGAGTTCGCCCGTTTCCTCCCGACACAATGCCCCAGCTGCGCATCCAGGCTGCTCAAACGTTGTCTATGTTTGGCAGCACATACCTGTGTGAACAACTGTTTTCTTTGATGAACTTGAACAAAACATCACACAGAAGTCGACTTACTGCTGAACACCTCCACTCAATTCTGAGGATTTCCTCAGCTCAGAGCCTTACCCCGAACATTGATGAACTTGTGGAAAAGATGGGACACCACCAAGTATCACCCTCAACCTCAAACAAGTGAACATTACTGTGCAATCACATATTTAGAGTTTTTACTCAGTTCAAGTTTAAAAGTTAAAGTTTAATATTTGTTTTCACTGCATGTTACTTCTCCTTAAACAAAGTGTTGTTTTTGATTAATAGATTTTTGCACTTTATTTTATTGTATTTCAATCCAATTATATTTTAAAAATATTTCAGTTGAGTGGATGATAGAAAATTGCTATTATTGTTTTTTTCTTTGAAGTAAATTTAGCCCACTTTTGCTAAAATAGAAAATATAGGCTACTGATGGTGCCTTGAATACCGGTTTCTTTCATTTAATGTTCATGTTATGGGGATTTTTATATAAAGGAAATTTGTCTTTTGTGTCTGTTGAAAATTAAAGATTACTGACAGAGCCATAAGAAAATATTGCTTTATTTATCTGATCATATTGGAATATATTTGTTAGGTTTTCAGTAGGTTCAATTAGGTTCACTAGACTATATGCGTCATTTAAAAAATTTTCAATGAACATTCGAACAGTCCGGCCCTCGGCTTGTAGCTAAATTTTTTATTTGGCCCTCCGTCCATTTGACTTTGACACCCCTGGCCTACAGGGAGGAGGTGAGGGCCCTCGGAGTGTGGTGTCAGGAAAATAACCTTACACTCAACGTCAACAAAACTAAGGAGATGATTGTGGACTTCAGGAAACAGCAGAGGGAACACCCCCTATCCACATCGATGGAACAGTAGTGGAAAGGGTAGTACATACCATCATGACAGGAACAATCAGTATCTTCCGTAAATCAAAGAGGTTGCAGCTACATTTGCTCAGTACATTCACAGGTAAATAGTCACGTGATGATATGCTACAGAGTTTACCGCACAGTAAATGGGGAACCTAATTGATGCCTCAGCAAAGATGGTCTAATACGGATGTCTTACAGGTGTCTTGACGTTGGCCTCTTTGGGTATAACAAGCCCCATCCCCCTCTCCCTGCCTCCATCAATTAGGTTACTGTGGTCAGAGAGGTCGTGAATTCCTGAGAGACCTTGCCACATGGCCACACAGTATAGAGAGAGTAGATTTTTATGGAGAACAAAGGAAATCCTTCCACCTCACAGAACTTGAGGTACCAACACATTTCATGTTCCGGAGAAAGTATAAAAGATTGGTGAGGAATCGAGCTACGAACTGGTCCGTTTGTCACAACTTGGGGAAGCTCATGGGAGACGGTGTGGCCACATTACCATAACACTGTTTATATAATAGCCCCAGATATGAGGTTTACATCTAATTGTTGTATAAGATGAATGAGTGAGTATGGTAATGTTTGTATAATTGTGTAATATAATTTTGGACTGTTTCATGAAGACAAATACAATTCCCTTTTGATTTGAATTAAATCAGAGGACGGCCCCTGAGCCCAGTTAGGGTCAGACATCCTGGACGGCCCCTGAGCCCAGTTAGGGTCAGACATCCTGGACGGCCCCTGAGCCCAGTTAGGGTCAGACATCCTGGACCGCCCCTGAGCCCAGTTAGGGTCAGACATCCTGGACCGCCCCTGAGCCCAGTTAGGGTCAGACATCCTGGACCGCCCCTGAGCCCAGTTAGGGTCAGACATCCTGGACCGCCCCTGAGCCCAGTTAGGGTCAGACATCCTGGGACAGCCCTTTTCTGCCATTCTAAATAAAACCCCCACTTGGGTTTTCGATCAGCAGACTGAGCTTACCTCAATTACGAGATGGCTAAAGGTTGCAGACCATGTTTTTCTCCATTAGGAGGACAAAGGTTGTAGACCATTGCTGATTCTTTTAACCATACCACGTGGTTAAACTCTTAGACTATCTATACTGACAGAATAAGAACAAGTCTTTGATATTAATTACTAGTCTGCAGCTAGGAATTCGGTATCATTGAACGCGAAGAACGACAACCACCGAATCATCCATTCTATAACGAAACAAATGAATGTTACTCTGAACTACCCACTATAACCACGACAGAGAGAGAGAGAGAGAGAGAGAGAGAGAGAGAGAGAGAGAGAGAGAGAGAGAGAGAGAGAGAGAGAGAGAGAGAGAGAGAGAGAGAGAGAGAGAGAGAGAGAGAGAGAGAGAGAGAGAGAGAGAGAGAGAGAGAGAGAGAGAGAGAGAGAGAGAGAGAGAGAGGGAGAGAGACGGACAATTCTACAAAAGAAATGAACTTTTCACCAGCGATCAAGACGACACACTGAGCATAAATATATATATTGATTGCAATTGTTTGCAAATGAGTGAACGTTCATGTGCAAAGGATTAGCATTTCAATTGTTATAATCATCACTTTGTAGTGAAATCTTAGTCGACCCCCACTTCCCCTTTTGTCTAACATGCCGGTTTAGCCCACTAGGGCACATTCTCATTTCATGTAGCCATATTTACCATATTTCCTGTTTGTTTATGCATTTCTGTGAATTACTTAGTTAGTAATAAATAAATGAAACTGTTATGGCAAGGAACTCCACCCCCTCATTCAGCTGAAAAGGTGGCGCAGGGAATTCAAAAATATTCTTTAGAAATATTTAACTTTCACAAATTAACAAGTCCAATACCTCAAATGAAAGATAAACATCTTGTTCATCTACCCGTTATGTCCGATAAAAAATTTTTTTTACAGCGAAAACACAACATATATTTATGTTAGACCACCACCAAATCAAAGGGAAAACGCAGCCATTTTTTCACAAAAGCAGGATTAGAGATAAAATGAATCACTAACCTTTTGAAAATCTTCCTCAGATGACACTCATATGACATGATACACAATACATTTATGTTTTGTTCGATAATATGCATATTTATATCCACAAATCTCGGTTTACATTGGAAATACTCATCATAAACTTTGACTAAAGATACACGTTCTACATATAATTAAAGATACACTGGTTCTTAATGCAACCGCTGTGTCAGATTTTTCAAAAACGTTACGAAAAAAGCCTACCATGACATAATCTGAGACAGCGCTCAGACGTTAAAGTATTTCTCCGCCATGTTGGAGTCAACAGAAATACGAAATTACATCATAAATATTCCCTTACCTTTGATGATCTTTCATCAGACTGCAGTGCAAGAAGTCCTAGTTCCACAATAAATCGTTGTTTTGTTCCATAATATCCAATACTAGTGTCCAATTAGCTGCATTTGCTACCACTTTCAGCTCACGTGCCCAAAAGCTGACGCCGGTCCAGGACAACTCGCACGAAAAACTCGCACGAAAACTTCAAAAATATATATTCCAGGTCGAATAAACTGGTCAAACTAAGTAGAGAATCAATATTCAGGATGTTATTATCATATATTTCCAATAACGTTCTAACCGGATCATATGTTTTCAGCTGCAGCCAAATGGAACGACGGTGGCACCCACAGAGAAATGCGCCACAGGAAAATGGCATTCTGTCGGGATAGTGACTATTTCCCCTCCCATTCGGTCAAAGTTCACAGCAAAAGCTCCATTCCACTTTCTACTGAATGAGGACATCTAGTGGAATGCGTAGGAAGTGCTACGAGATCCATATCTTGTTGGGAAAGGAGGGGCGTGGATGTCAAATTTGGCCCACATTCAGAATTTCACTTCCTGTTTGGAAGATTGCCTGCCCTATGAGTTCTGTTATAGTCACAGACATAATTCAAACAGTTTTAGAAACTTCAGAGTGTTTTCTATCCAATAGTAATAATAATATGCATGTATTAGCAATCTAGGACAGAGTAGGATGCAGTTCACTATGGGCACGCAATTCATCCAAAATGAAAATACTGCCCCCTATCCTCAACAAGTTTTAAGACAATTGATGTATGGATGACTCATAGTGAAGACTGGGTTCGTGTAGATAACCAATCATTTACGACGTTTGGAATGAGACTAATGTGAAGTAAAGTAAATGATTAATTAATCAGAAGACTATGGATCAGATATGAAAATATCTGAAAAGTTATTTTAGGAAATTATAACTTTGTAATCTGAATATTTTTCCTTGGTGCCCCGACTTCCTAGTAATTACGGTTACATGATTAATCAGTCTAAACGCATAATAATTACAGAGAGTCTTTGATAAAAAATATCAGTCTTCAGTTAATGATAGTGAAGACACGACACAGGGTTTGGTTTGACTCTTTGTGCTGCCGTTGGATCGGAGGTTCTACATGTTTCCAGCCATTCATCATCCTAACTGCTATGACCTCTCAACCCTAGAAGAGGCTGGGGTCTTGTTTTATCACCACCTGGTATAGTACAAAGACCCCCTCCCTTCACCACCCAGTACAGTACAAAGACCCCTCTCCCTTCACCATCCAGTACAGTACAAAGATCCCCTCCCCCTCCCTTCACCACCCAGTACAGTACAAAGACCCACCTCCCTTCACCATGCAGTATAGTACATAGACCCCCTCCCTTCACCACCCAGTACAATACAAAGACCCCCTCCCTTCACCACCCAGTACAGTACAAAGACCCCCTCCCTTCACCACGCAGTACAATACAAAGACCCCCTCCCTTCACCACCCAGTACAGTACAAAGACCCCTCTCCCTTCACCACCCAGTACAATACAAAGACCCCTCCCTTCACCACCCAGTACAGTACAAAGACCCCTCTCCCTTCACCACCCAGTACAATGCAAAGACCCCCTCCCTTCACCACCCAGTACAGTACAAAGACCCCTCTCCCTTCACCATCCAGTACAGGTCAAAGATCCCCTCCCCCTCCCTTCACCACCCAGTACAGTACAAAGACCCACCTCCCTTCACCACCTAGTACAATACAAAGACCCCTCCCTTCACCACCCAGTACAATACAAATACCCCCCTCCCTTCACCATCCAGTGCAGTACAAAGACCCCCTCCCTTCACCACGCAGTACAGTACAATGACCCCGGTCCCATCACCATCTTGTACAGTTCAAAGACCCCCTCCCTTCACCATCCAGTACAGTACAAAGACCCCCTCCCTTCACCATCTAGTACAGTACATCGACCCCCACCCTTCACCATCCAGTACAATACAAAGACCCCCTCCCTTCACCACCCAGTACAGTACAAAGACCCCCTCCCTTCACCACCCAGTACAGTACAAAGACCCCTCCCTTCACCACCCAGTACAGTACAAAGACCCCCTCCCTTCGCCGTATAGTACAGACCCCCTCCCTTCACCATCTAGTACAGTACAACAACCCCCCACCCTTCACCATCCAGTACAATACAAAGACCCACCTCCATTCACCATCCAGTACAGTACAAAGACCCCCTCCCTTCACCACCCAGTACAGTACAAAGACCCCTCCCTTCACCACCCAGTACAGTACAAAGACCCCCTCCCTTCGCTGTATAGTACAGACCCCCTCCCTTCACCATCTAGTACAGTACAACGACCCCCATCCTTCACCATCCAGTACAATACAAAGACCCACCTCCATTCACCATCCAGTACAGTACAAAGACCCCTCCCTTCGCTGTATAGTACAGACCCCCTCCCTTCACCATCTAGTACAGTACAACGACCCCCCATCCTTCACCATCCAGTACAATACAAAGACCCACCTCCATTCACCATCCAGTACAGTACAAAGACCCCCTCCCTTCACCACCCAGTACAAACAAAGACCCCCTCCATTCACCACCCAGTACAGTACAAAGACCCCCTCCCTTCACCGTACAGTACAGTATCTCTCCACTGGCTGACCAAATACACTTCCTGATTAGTTAACGTTAGACTTTAATTACCACAGTTAATATTTGGATTTCTGCATCCCTGATGCTCGATACCACGCGGAACATAACATTGTTCATACAAAATTGATCCACACCAAATTCCCTCCGAATGAATCACGGCCCGATCGATCGAGCGCAATGTGCCACTGGTCTTTGGGTTTAGATGTGTATTTTATCAAAGACGTGAACTTTCTTCTCCCTTCACTGGTCATAGCACGGGAACTTAATGCGTTAATGTGTCATTGGAGGAAGACCAACTGCAGATGATTATTGACCAGTGGAGGGAGACACGTTAACAACACTGTTCTGTGTCATTCACCTGCGGACAGACACACAGTAAAGAACAGCCTCTCCCTGGCCCTGCCTACTGGGAATGGGGGACAAACCATTAGTTACAACCAACACATTGATCTCAGTAACTCCTGTGATAAATACTCTCATTAGTTACATCCAACACATTGATCTCAGTAACTCCTGTGATAAATACTCTCATTAGTTACATCCAACACATTGATCTCAGTAACTCCTGTGATAAATACTCTCATTAGTTACATCCAACACATTGATCTCAGTAACTCCTGTGATAAATA
Organism: Oncorhynchus keta; assembly: GCF_023373465.1. Lineage (NCBI taxonomy): Eukaryota > Metazoa > Chordata > Actinopteri > Salmoniformes > Salmonidae > Oncorhynchus > Oncorhynchus keta. The sequence continues at coordinate 37,113,385 of NC_068438.1, read as the reverse complement.
CTCTCATTAGTTACATCCAACACATTGATCTCAGTAACTCCTGTGATAAATACTCTCATTAGTTACATCCAACACATTGATCTCAGTAACTCCTGTGATAAATACTCTCATTAGTTACATCCAACACATTGATCTCAGTAACTCCTGTGATAAATACTCTCATTAGTTACATCCAACACATTGATCTCAGTAACTCCTGTGATAAATACTCTCATTAGTTACATCCAACACATTGATCTCAGTAACTCCTGTGATAAATACTCTCATTAGTTACATCCAACACATTGATCTCAGTAACTCCTGTGATAAATACTCTCATTAGTTACATCCAACACATTGATCTCAGTAACTCCTGTGATAAATACTCTCATTAGTTACATCCAACACATTGATCTCAGTAACTCCTGTGATAAATACTCTCATTAGTTACATCCAACACATTGATCTCAGTAACTCCTGTGATAAATACTCTCATTAGTTACATCCAACACATTGATCTCAGTAACTCCTGTCATAAATACTCTCATTAGTTACATCCAACACATTGATCTCAGTAACTCCTGTGATAAATACTCTCATTAGTTACATCCAACACATTGATCTCAGTAACTCCTGTGATAAATACTCTCATTAGTTACATCCAACACATTGATCTCAGTAACTCCTGTGATAAATACTCTCTGAGGCCAGCTTTATCGTGACTGGTGGTTCTTCCCATCGCCTCTCTCCTCTCTGCAAACCAAATCTCCTCCTTCCGTTTTTACTACTTTATCAGAATAATATGTTTGCCAGAAGTCCGCAGGTTAATTTATTCAGCCTCCTGACATATTTATTTTTGTGAAAAAAATCATAATAATCTGGGGTGCTGAATACTTTACTAAAAGTAGAACAGAAAACATTGTCTTAAATCAAGCCGCAAGCAGCAAACTCCTGTGTTCCTCCCGACTTTCAGTAACCTTCAAGCTGGGTAACTGTCACCCCTGTCAGCGCCGGCTGAGAGGTGGAGGACACATGTCATCCTGGTGAAATTTAAAATGGCTTCTGATGCCCCTTTTCTGAGAGCCTGCCACTCTCTCTCTCTCATCTCTAGGCAGATGTAACACCCCACACTACTCCTGTGAGCAACAGCCCCACCATTCCACATCAAGGGTGTATTTTCTGTGTGTGTGCGTGGGTCTTGTGTGTTGGAAGAGACCCAGGATGCGGAGTGGAACATTCCAATCTAAATTCCAATATTTCGCTAAACTGTAATTATTTTGCCACTATGGCCTATTTATTGCCCTACCTCCCTAATCTTACTACATTTGCAGACACTTTATATAGACTTTTCTATTGTGTTATTGACTGTACGTTTGTTTTTCCATGTGTAACTCTGTATTGTTTGTGTCACACTGCTTTGCTCTATCTTGACCAGGTCGCACTTGTAAATGAGAACTGGTTCTCACCTGGCCTACCTGGTTAAATAAAGGTGAAATAAATAATCAGTTTAGATTTTGGTCCATCGGGATATATTTTTATATTGTATGTTGTATTACACTGGGCTGAAGTACACTCCAATTTATTTTGTAACAAGATTCTTTCGTAAACTGTTTGTAGTTGTATTTTGTAAATGGAATTTGTAATTTATGCCCATCCCTGAGTGTTGTCACTAGGGATAATTATCAGCGTTATATTCTATCTATTCTGTTGTAACTGTCACGCTTGACCTTAGATCCCTATTACTCTCTGTTTGGTTAGGTCAGGGTGTGACTCGGGTGGGAAAGTCTGTTTTCTAATTCTTTGTTTTTGGCCGTGTGTGTGTGTGGTTCCCAATCAGAGGCAGCTGTCTATCGTTGTCTCTGATTGGGGATCACTATATAAGTTGTCATTTTCCTTTTGGGTTTTGTGGGATCATGTTTTCTGTTTAGTGTCTGTACCTGACAGAACTGTGTGCTTTCATTTTCAAGTTTGTTATTTTGTTTGAGTGTTTTTTGAAAAATAAAAATCATGAACACTTTCCACGCTGCGCTTTGGTCTACTCCTTTCTACGAGAGCCGTTACAAAAGATCCCACCAAAAACGGACCAAGCAGTGTGGTCAGGATTTATTTTTATTTTTATTTTATTTCACCTTTATTTAACCAGGTAGGCTAGTTGAGAACAAGTTCTCATTTGCAACTGCGACCTGGCCAAGATAAAGCATAGCAGTGTGAACAGACAACACAGAGTTACACATGGAGTAAACAATTAACAAGTCATTAACACAGTAGAAAAAAAGGGGAGTCTATATACATTGTGTGCAAAAGGCATGAGGAGGTAGGCGAATAATTACAATTTTGCAGAGTAACACTGGATTGATAAATGATCAGATGGTCATGTACAGGTAGAGATATTGGTGTGCAAAAGAGCAGAAAAGTAAATAAATAAAAACAGTATGGGGATGAGGTAGGTGAAAATGGGTGGGCTATTTACCAATAGACTATGTACAGCTGCAGCGATCGGTTAGCTGCTCAGATAGCAGATGTTTGAAGCTGGTGAGGGAGATAAAAGTCTCCAACTTCAGCGATTTTTGCAATTTGTTCCAGTCACAGGCAGCAGAGTACTGGAACGAAAGGTGACCAAATGAGGTGTTGGCTTTAGGGATGATCAGTGAGATACACCTGCTGGAGCGCGTGCTACGGGTGGGTGTTGCCATCGTGACCAGTGAACTGAGATAAGGCGGAGCTTTACCTAGCATGGACTTGTAGATGACCTGGAGCCAGTGGGTCTGGCGACGAATATGCAGCGAGGGCCAGCCGACTAGAGCATACAAGTCGCAGTGGTGGGTGGTATAAGGTGCTTTAGTGACAAAGCGGATGGCACTGTGATAAACTGCATCCAGTTTGCTGAGTAGAGTGTTGGAAGCAATTTTGTAGATGACATCGCCGAAGTCGAGGATCGGTAGGATAGTCAGTTTTACTAGGGTAAATTTGGCGGCGTGAGTGAAGGAGGCTTTGTTGCGGAATAGAAAGCCGACTCTTGATTTGATTTTCGATTGGAGATGTTTGATATGAGTCTGGAAGGAGAGTTTACAGTCTAGCCAGACACCTAGGTACTTATAGATGTCCACATATTCAAGGTCGGAACCATCCAGGGTGGTGATGCTAGTCGGGCATGCGGGTGCAGGCAGCGATTGGTTGAAAAGCATGCATTTGGTTTTACTAGCGTTTAAGAGCAGTTGGAGGCCATGGAAGGAGTGTTTGTTAGTATAATTTAATTATGCCGATGTGCTTTCATCAATTGAAAGCCATTCGTCTATTTTATGAGAATTTGCAAGATTTCTTGTTTGCATAAAATAGACGCAGACCAGTCTTTAAATAATAGGTAATATAATTTATTCTCAGAGCGCTTCCATTCAAAACAAATGCATCAGTTTAAATACATATCATGACGTCATTTCACTGTCTTAAACAAACCCCCCTCGACAGGACAAAGTAAGGTGAAAAGTTAATTCTATCTTACTAACACACTCCCAGATAACTTTTGACCCCTCAACATTATCGATCACCACTGAACTGACAGGTTTAATTCACAGAAACCCTAGGAATGCATTCTCTGCCTAATCTAAAAACCCCAGAGCTAAGTTTCAGGTTGGGTCAACCATAGGCTAACGACATATGTGTTTACACAGTCCACAACCCATTTGTTCCTGCCCAGTTGGAATGGTTTTATTACTCCTTTCTCCTGTCACACAATTTCTTCCTATGAACTCATATTGTCTATTTAAACATACAGAGTATAAGTTTATCTAGACACAATTCTATTTAAAATGGGGATATTGTTTATTCATTTATCCATAATAAATCCATAATAAATTCAACAATCCACCTTGAAAATGACTAAACAATTCATACTTTCATTAAACACTAAAAAGAAACTTCAATGATATCCTAAAAGAAGACAACCAATACATGTATGTACATAATCAACTTTCATGACTGTTCTATCCTACAGCAGAATCTTAATTCTACTTATCAGGATTTTCTGTTAATCTTCATGAAAAAAACACTGTCTATACACTGAAACAAGATAACATCTAAATTTCCTAAACATCAAATTTGGTCTCGCGAGTGAAAGGATCCGGATTCTTCTATTACGTCCAAGCCATGTATTTTGTATTCCACTGGTCATTGCTTTGGTCCATATATCTCCATCTGAAGTGTCATCAATTTCTCCAGAGTCCTGGAAATGATAACTTTCATACACTCAATCAACCACGTCCGTACAAAACTAACACAGTCACACAGGTGAAGGTAGCCCGTAACACAGTAATCATTACATTTTTCCATCTTCCAAACAGACTCTCAACCCAATTAGTCAACAAAGTATCCACCCCTGAGTTTATTTCCAACTCGTGAACTAGGGTGTGTAAACCAGACAAGGCCTTGGTCACTGATCCATCCTAACTGTATATCCTGGAGTCAAACTACCTATTTACTCCCACCCTCTTCAGCCAGCAAACATCCAATACTATTCTATTCTGCCAAGTCATTCATTATATCTCTAAAATAATTGGTGAAGCGCTGTGGATTTTTAAAAGATATAATTGATCCAATCCACATTCTCATTGAGAGTGGACCACCAAAAAATACTTGACTCTAATCCTGCCAGGATCTAATCTATAGCTTTGATCTCATCTGCCACCCTTGGAACCACAATGTTATTAATACAAACCCTATCATCAAAAGAACCAGTCAGAGTACTTCTTTTCTCCTGTTTAGTCAACACAATGAGTGTAAAAGGCATTCTCAAAATGTACCAGTACACATACCTCTGTTCAATTAGCCAGTAATACTCGGCCATCATGTCATTCTCCCACACATTCAACAGATGTGAGCCCTGAGCCTCCTTATCTTACTGAAATCCCCAGATCTCAACCAGTCTGCCAAATCACTCATTGGTCGCATCAGAAGTAACATTATCCGTCCTATTGCAGTACTGATTTTACCTCACATTTCTCAGGAGTACTATACTGAATCAAACAATTAACAGTCTCCCGTTGCCTCTGTGTAAGGAGGAAGCTCAGATTTCAGAGGAACATGTGGATATAAATAGTGCAAATCCATACAACTTATTATCTGGCTTTCCTGCTTCCATGAATAGCTTTACCATACAGGCTGTTCCCTTAGGTGAATAATTCCATTTCTGAACTATCCACACCGGCTCTTGGCTCTGGACAACTCCACCGTCAGTATCTGCTTTGTCAGGGACTCTGCTTGTATTCTGCTGCCTATAGAGCAACCAGCTGCTCTTACTTTTTCTACCTGGAATGCACTAGGTTATCAACTGAAACCCTTACTTTCACTACACTCCATCTCCTTCCATGCTGGGTATGTAGATTTATGTAGCCTTCTCACATGGTGTGAGCTATAACTTGTTTCCATGAACTACACAGAGACTTGCATATATGTCTTCCATAATAGCTACTCTTAGTCCTGTACTGCCAAGGAGTCAGACACCACTTGGTTTACATAGAACTCCACTGAGACATCCCTCCCTATTCTACTCTCACTTCCTGTTTATCCAGATCAAGTGATCTCTTATGCTTAGTTAATACTAATTTCTCCTTGTTTAACTATGTCAATATTACCCTCTGGCCTTCTCGGGTTCATGGTGTGGTATTAAAATCTCCAACCATACAGCACAGGATGGACAGCTCACCTATAAAGCCCCACCCTCTTCCAGAAAACACATCATTAGCAAGAGTCAGACACATTTTCACTTCTATGAACAAGAACAGTGAGGAAAGGACAGGTAAGGTATTTTTCATTCGAGAGATGGCCCCCAGAATTCTGTTAATTCCAGTTCTCCTCTCGAACTCTGTTATTGTTCGACAGTGACAGTGTGTCCTACCCTCCCACAGTGTGATAAGAATCCGGGTAGTTCTTTCTGCTAGCTGTCACCAGGAATCATTGGTATGGTCCCCCAACAGGCCTCAGGGACTGGATTGAGTGACTTCACCTGTAATTCACCTGTAGTGCATAAAATCTTGGACATACAGGTTTGGTTAACAAACAGTTTCTTATGTGTTCTATTATTAGCTAATAAATATTTTTTTTATCAGTTAATTATCCCGTAGGTCACATCCTATTCTAGAACACAATTTACCCATCCCCCCTTTGTTACCTGGCTCTGCCAGGGTAACAACCTTGCCTACTCTTAAACAATTACTTAGGTAAGATTAGTAAATGATCCTTATGTCTGACATCATCATGTAGGAGCCCCTTTTAATTTTCGACATGTCCAATTCTCCCTTGGGCGTCCATGTCAATCCAGTACCAATTCCCTGTCAAGTTTCTTATCTACTTTTAAGAACTATCTGCACTACTTATATATTTTCTTAAATATATATTTACCAATTTAATCATTTTCTCTCATATCTCTCAAATACCACTAAGCTTCTAACTGTTTGACTTTATCTAAAATCATTGATTTTAGAAAAAACATGTCTATGAGTGTCAATCTCTAAAGTCCTTACATTTCCTTAATCAACATATCTTAATCCTAACAATAATCCTAAATCATCACAGATGTCCTATATACCTGTTAAATGTAATACTATTTAAAAAAACTCCTAATAGTCAAACAAATGCAAAACAAATGCTTATATCAAAATCCTTCCTTCAGGGACCCTCAGTATTCTATCTGACAATAACATGAATTTAATATATGTTGCAAAGTGCAGAATACCTTATCTACAGTAATTTATCACCCCTAAGAACTGAAACGTATTTTTCTATGTAATTCCCTGCCCTATTGGCTTAATATATCTCCTATCCAAACCTCAATGTATCTTATCTTCCCCTATTTATTCTCAATGATAAATAGGATTTTTTTCTCTGTTAATAGCCCATTCAAAAGCTAATGTTGTAAAACAGAATCCTGAACCACTTTCTCATTTGCGGTTCAAACAATAATTCTAACCTCCTAACCTAAACTCCTTTATAATGAATTTACCTTAAAACTAGTAACTCAATATGACCACATTCATTATACCAATGACTCTCCCCTGAGGCTGATCAGACCTCAGAAGACAGTCATGATAAGGTCAATAAGTCAACCCACCCTTTTATAGTCAAGTTCTATACTACATTAGACATATTAAAGAACCCTTTATCCTTAAAATCTAAATTCACTTGTGTAATTTAAAACTCATAAAATAAAAACTCATAAAGTTCCATATTTGAGCGTGCCTCTTTAAAATACCTTTGCACCAAAACAAATAGTCCTAACAAATGTTTTATGTGTATATATTTGCAAACCTTAATCATTAATCAAAACTTCCAGGCCTTTCCAATTTGGTCGTTCTCCCCAAGATTATAATCCCAGATATTTAATGATAGGCCATTATAAGACTCAGTTAACATCCTGTCTAACGACTTTCTGCAGTCCCAGCTCCAATCTCTCTCTCTCTCTCTCTCTCTCTCTCTCTCTCTCTCTCTCTCTCTCTCTCTCTCTGTCTGTCTGTCTGTCTGTCTGTCTGTCTGTCTGTCTGTCTGTCTGTCTGTCTGTCTGTCTGTCTGTCTGTCTGTCTGTCTGTCTGTCTGTCTGACTCTGTCTCTCTCTCTCTCTCTCTCTCTCTCTCTCTCTCGCTCTCGCTCTCTCTCTCTCTCTCTCTCTCTCTCTCTCACACACACACACACACTCTCTCCTCTCTGTCTGTCTGTCTGTCTGTCTGTCTGTCTGTCTGTCTGTCTGTCTGTCTGTCTGTCTGTCTGTCTGTCTGTCTGTCTGTCTGTCTGTCTGTCTCCTCTCTCTCTCCCTCTCTCTCTCCCTCTCTCTCTCTCTCTCTCTCTCTCTCTCTCTCTCTCTCTCTCTCTCTCTCTCTCTCTCTCTCTCTCTCTCTCTCTCTCTCTCTCTCTCTCTCTCTCTCTCTCTCTCTCTCTCTCTCTCTCTCTCTCTCTCTCTCTCTCTCTCTCTCTCTCTCTCTCTCTCTCTCTCTCTCTCACACACATACACATACACATACACATACACATACAAACTCACTCACTCACTTCTCAGTATCACATGGAACTATGAAAACTCAATTACTAAATGGGTCTGTCTGATCTGTGCAACTACTGTCGACAGAACATTTCGGTAACATACTATAATATAGCAAGTCATTTTTTATGCATTTATTCTTAAAGAAAAAGTCGAAAGGATACAGAGGAATGGATATATAACTATGCCGTCTAGGAATCCATTAACCCTTGTGTGGTGTTCGAGTCTGTGGGACCCATTTTCAATGTTGACGAAAACAACCTGAGACTCATTGGCTTTGGCAGATTTTCTGTGAAGAACATGTAAAATAACACATTTTCATTGAGTGCACACTGTGCACCCCCCTACACATTTATATTACATATGTAGTGTTTGGGTCCACTGGATCCGAGGGAAATAAAAGTGTGGAAAAGTGTGAGTGTAGGAGAAAATAAATCAAAATGAAACAAAAAGGTTTGCTGTTTGCTTTCACTCTGTCTTCAACATAGCACCAAGAACCTGTCTGTCTCGCTGCCTGTCTACCACTTTTCTCGCACTCTTTACCCTTTGTCGTGTGTGAAACTACACAATGTCTTGCGGGAACCTGCACAATGTTATTACAATATATTATTTCAATACATTATTTTGATACATTGTAAAAATAAAAAAAACATGTATTTTCCCACACTCTACCACAGCCAGGTGCAAATTGGGGGAGGGACACAATAAATAAATAGCTTTGCTTGTGTGGCTCCTTACCACAATCAGTATGATAAAAATCATCTCTGCTCAGAAGGCCTTAGAAATAATTTTTGCAGAGAGAGAAGCTAGTGTGGAAGGAGTGGCTTCCACTTTAGAATAATTTTCAGAATATAAGGAACATGTCTCTGTCAATTTGGAGTCTGACAGTGAGTTGGAAGAAGAGGAGACTGACCCTCAGCCAGCCCCAGGACCAGCCTGTCAGCAGCCAGCCCCAGGACCCGTCTGCAGCAGCCAGCCCCAGGACCAGCCTGTCAGCAGCCAGCCCCAGGACCAGCCTGTCAGCAGCCAGCTGTGTATGTGCAGGACATACAGGAGGTGAAATATGCAGAAGCAGATGGTGATTATTCATGTGCAGGACATACAGGAGGTGAAATATGCAGAAGCAGATGGTGATTATTCATGTGCAGGACATACAGGAGGTGAAATATGCAGAAGCAGATGGTGATTACTCATCTGCAGGACATACAGGAGGTGAAATATGCAGATGCAGATGGTGGTTACTCATGTGCAGGACATACAGGAGGTGAAATATGCAGAAGCAGATGGTGGTTACTCATGTGCAGGACATACAGGAGGTGAAATATGCAGATGCAGATGGTGGTTACTCATGTGCAGGACATGCAGGAGGTGAAATATGCAGAAGCAGATGGTGATTACTCATGTGCAGGACATACAGGAGGTGAAATATGCAGAAGCAGATGGTGATTACTCATCTGCAGGACATACAGGAGGTGAAATATGCAGATGCAGATGGTGGTTACTCATGTGCAGGACATACAGGAGGTGAAATATGCAGAAGCAGATGGTGGTTACTCATGTGCAGGACATACAGGAGGTGAAATATGCAGATGCAGATGGTGGTTACTCATGTGCAGGACATGCAGGAGGTGAAATATGCAGAAGCAGATGGTGATTACTCATGTGCAGGACATACAGGAGGTGAAATATGCAGATGCAGATGGTGGTTACTCATGTGCAGGACATACAGGAGGTGAAATATGCAGAAGCAGATGGTGGTTACTCATGTGCAGGACATACAGGAGGTGAAATATGCAGATGCAGATGGTGGTTACTCATGTGCAGGACATACAGGAGGTGAAATATGCAGAAGCAGATGGTGATTACTCATGTGCAGGACTTACAGGAGGTGAAATATGCAGAAGCAGATGGTGGTTACTCATGTGCAGGACATGCAGAAGCAGATGGTGATTACTCATGTGCAGGACATACAGGAGGTGAAATATGCAGAAGCAGATGGTGATTATTCATGTGCAGGACATACAGGAGGTGAAATATGCAGAAGCAGATGGTGATTACTCATGTGCAGGACATACAGGAGGTGAAATATGCAGAAGCAGATGGTGATTACTCATGTGCAGGACATACAGGAGGTGAAATATGCAGAAGCAGATGGTGATTACTCATGTGCAGGACATACAGGAGGTGAAATATGCAGAAGCAGATGGTGATTACTCATGTGCAGGACATACAGGAGGTGAAATATGCAGATGCAGATGGTGGTTACTCATGTGCAGGACATCAAGTCTTCTTTTGAACAGTTCATCCCAGACACCATCCAGAAAGTCATTCAGGACTGCACTAATTTGGAGGGAAGGTGTGTTTTTGGAGAGAGATGGAAGGAGATGGACCAAACTAATTTACATGCATACTTTTGGGTTCTTATCCTTGCTGGTGTTTTCAGATCCAATGGGGAATCAACAGAATCCCTGTGGGATGAAGAAACTGTCAGAGAAATGTTCCGTGCAACAATGTCTCTGGAAAACATTATTTCCTGGATTATCTGCTTCGATAACCGAGACACCAGACCAGCTTGGTGGCAACGATAGTTGCAATCAGGTCAGTGAGGGACACGTGTGTGGACCGCCTTCCCCTGTTTTACAAGCCCGGGCCCAACGTTACTGTTGATGAGCAGCATATGCCATTAACCACATCTGGATGGATCCATAACAAATTACTATGTGAATAAATATCACTGAATGACAGAAATATTGGAAAATAGTAGGCTAATGAAGGCAACAAATTGTTGCTGACTGGAACACCCAAAGTCATTCAATTGTTATATTAGGATTTGAAGGAATAGCCTACCAGCGTATGGTTAACTATTTCAGCACCGTTTTGCGCTTCACTGAGACAAGTATGGGGACTGGTCTTGATAAATCAATGAGATTTTTATTTTCAATCTCCATTTGGGTATTGGTTGGCCTACAATTAGGATTTGGAAATGTTAGGAATATTTTTCTCTTCACTCACAGTCACTTAGTAGCCTACTCCCGATCAGTCAGGTGGAACTGCACCATACTGTTTCATTTGTCTTTTTTCTTGGAATAGAAACACCATAATACTAATACAATTTCTTCAAATCAGTCCCATATACTATGCTCTTACAAAAAAGGTTCTCTTGTACAGCCAATATTAAAAACAGTTAAACGCTTCTCAAATATGCCCTCTGGTGGTCAAACTTGCACTAACTAGCATTAATGGCAACAATGGCTGACACTTAAATAATGTGCCACTGAATTCTGAGGGAGCCCGCAAGCTGTGCTGCAGTACGACACAACTTTTAAAGGAAGAACCACTAAGTGTTTTCATCATTCTAGATTGAAGCCGGTAGTAACAAGAAGAAGCACTATGATGTGTGTGGACCCAAGAAGGACAGGAAGACAGAGTACACATGCATCAAGTACAATAAATACATTTGCAACACACACACACTAAAACTCTCTCCCACACGTTGTGTGTAGACTGGCCTTCATTTGTGTTCAATGGGGCTCATTTATCATTGTATGTAAAATCATGTAAAATCTCTCCTTCCAATATGATCAGTTCAAAGAAATAAACATCAATAGTGATGAAAACCTTGTTTCATTTGTACTCATGATTTATTCCACCTATGTATTGATTATAATTTATTATTGTTTACAAAAATCTAACTTTATCCCCTCCCAAAAAATAGCGCTTTTATTGATAAATGTGTTCTAGCAGAAGGAAATGGCAAATTGTATCCATATATGTCCATATTGCTTGTAATTGATATAAGTCAATATCTAAGTATTAAGTATTCTTTCGTAAATTGTTATGGCTGTTTTGTTTTAAAACCCAATAATGTTGTGGGTCCATCAGACCTGCGATCATTGGGTGAATAACAAAAACATGAACACCACACAAGGGTTAAGCCATCCTGTGTGCTAACCTTTAACTGAATATCTGATAACTTAATGATCTGTAAATATCAACAACGTTCGCATCTTTCAGAGTGGAGCAGCCAGCTATACCTAGACTGAAATAAATTCCCAATCCTGCATTGAAAAATTGTCCATTTGACTTTTCTGTACATTACGTCGGTTACTTCATAGTTTGTCAGGATGAACAGGAGTAGTAGGGTTAGTGGATGGTAGACGTGAGGAATGGGGCCTATCTGAAGTCGATGTAGCGCCTGATTTAAATCATTACCTCTGTTTGGTTTCAGGCTGTTGTTCACTCACAGTCATTTGAATATTTTCTCAAACTAATGCACTGTTGGCTAATCCATCAATATGCTTCCTCCCGGGGCTTGTTTACTGGGAGAATATGGTATAACTACTGTATAGGCCAGGGGGACCATTGGTTGTTAATTACACCAGGCTGATGCCTAAAGAGAGGGGGAGATAGGAACATGTGGACAAATACAATTGGAAAAATGTAATGTGGAAAAATGCCAGCATGTGATCCAACAAACACAAACCAAGGCAAAGGAGGTGTGATGTGAAGGCATTCGCTCAGAAACAGAACTAACTTTCTCTCTCCCTAACAGTCTCTCTGAGTGTTTGCCACTTGAGAACCCCGCATGGCAAGGCTGCCAGTTTGTTCACAGCTCTCCACATCTATATCCTACTATCATTTAATCTCCCTGACACACTCAGTACCCATGGAGCAGAGAAGAGACCCTCAGGTTCTATTGGTGCTGCTTTGTGATGAAAAAGAAATGTAACTATCACAATATTATTTTGAGCGTTAGTATCTACACCGAGTGTACAAAACATTAAGAATACATTCCTAATTATTGAGTTGCACCTTCGCACTACATACCTTACATATCATACCTTACAATATACATACCTTACATATCATATCATACCTTACATATCATACCTTACCCATCATACCTTACATATCATACCTTACATATCATACCATACATATCATACCTTACAATATACATACCTTACATATCATACCTTACATATCATACCTTACAATATACATATCTTACATATCATCAAATCAAATCAAATCAAATTTATTTATATAGCCCTTCGTACATCAGCTGATATCTCAAAGTGCTGTACAGAAACCCAGCCTAAAACCCCAAACAGCAAACAATGCAGGTGTAAAAGCACGGTGGCTAGGAAAAACTCCCTAGAAAGGCCAAAACCTAGGAAGAAACCTAGAGAGGAACCGGGCTATGTGGGGTGGCCAGTCCTCTTCTGGCTGTGCCGGGTAGAGATCATAACAGAACATGACCAAGATGTTCAAATGTTCATAAATTACCAGCATGGTCGAATAATAATAAGGCAGAACAGTTGAAACTGGAGCAGCAGCACAGTCAGGTGGACTGGGGACAGCAAGGAGCCATCATGTCAGGTAGTCCTGGGGCACGGTCCTAGGGCTCAGGTCCTCCGAGAGAGAGAAAGAAAGAGAGAATTAGAGAGAGCATATGTGGGGTGGTCAGTCCTCTTCTGGCTGTGCCGGGTGGAGATTATAACAGAACGTGGCCAAGATGTTCAAATGTTCATAAATGACCAGCATGGTTGAATAATAGTAAGGCAGAACAGTTGAAACTGGAGCAGCAGCATGGCCAGGTGGACTGGGGACAGCAAGGAGTCATCATGTCAGGTAGTCCTGGGACATGGTCCTAGGGCCCAGGCCAGTTGAAACTGGAGCAGCAGCATGGCCAGGTGGACTGGGGACAGCAAGGAGTCATCATGTCAGGTAGTCCTGGGGCATGGTCCTAGGGCTCAGGTCCTCCGAGAGAGAGAAAGAAAGAGAGAAGGAGAGAATTAGAGAACGCACACTTAGATTCACACAGGACACCGAATAGGACAGGAGAAGTACTCCAGATATAACAAACTGACCCTAGCCCCCGACACATAAACTACTGCAGCATAAATACTGGAGGCTGAGACAGGAGGGGTCAGGAGACACTGTGGCCCCATCCGAGTACACCCCGGACAGGGCCAAACAGGAAGGATATAACCCCACCCACTTTGCCAAAGCACAGCCCCCACACCACTAGAGGGATATCTTCAACCACCAACTTACCATCCTGAGACAAGGCCAGTATAGCCCACAAAGATCTCCGCCACGGTACAACCCAAGGGGGGGGCGCCAACCCAGACAGGCCGACCACAACAGTGAATCAACCCACCCAGGTGACGCACCCCCAGGGACGGCACGAGAGAGCCCCAGCAAGCCAGTGACTCAGCCCCGTAACAGGGTTAGAGGCAGAGAATCCCAGTGGAAAGGGGGAACCGGCCAGGCAGAGACAGCAAGGGCGGTTCGTTGCTCCAGAGCCTTTCCGTTCACCTTCCACTCCTGGGCCAGACTACACTCAATCATATGACCCACTGAAGAGATGAGTCTTCAGTAAAGACTTAAAGGTTGAGACCGAGTTTGCGTCTCTGACATGGGTAGGCAGACCGTTCCATAAAAATGGAGCTCTATAGGAGAAAGCCCTGCCTCCAGCTGTTTGCTTAGAAATTCTAGGGACAATTAGGAGGCCTGGGTCTTGTGACCGTAGCGTACGTGTAGGTATGTACGGCAGGACCAAATCAGAGAGGTAGGTAGGAGCAAGCCCATGTAATGCTTTGTAGGTTAGCAGTAAAACCTTGAAATCAGCCCTTGCTTTGACAGGAAGCCAGTGTAGAGAGGCTAGCACTGGAGTAATATGATCAAATTTTTGGTTCTAGTCAGGATTCTATCAGCCGTATTTAGCACTAACTGAAGTTTATTTAGTGCTTTATCCGGGTAGCCGGAAAATAGAGCATTGCAGTAGTCTAACCTAGAAGTGACAAAAGCATGGATTAATTTTTCTGCATCATTTTTGGACAGAAAGTTTCTGATTTTTGCAATGTTACGTAGATGGAAAAAAGCTGTCCTCGAAATGGTCTTGATATGTTCTTCAAAAGAGAGATCAGGGTCCAGATCATACCTTACATATCATACCTTACAATATACATACCTTACATATCATATCATACCTTACATATCATACCTTACATATCATACCTTACATATCATACCTTGCAATATACATACATACCTTACATATCATACCTTACATATCATACCTTACAATATACATACCTTACATATCATACCTTACATATCATACCATACATATCATACCTTACAATATACATACCTTACATATCATACCTTACATATCATACCTTATATATCATACCTTACATATCATACCTTACATATCATACCTTACAATATACATACCTTACATATCATACCTTACATATCATACCTTACATATCATACCTTACAATATACATACCTTACATATCATACCTTACATATCATACCTTACATATCATACCTTACATATCATACCTTACATATCATACCTTACATATCATACCTTACAATATACATACCTTACATATCATACCTTACATATCATACCTTACATATCATACCTTACAATATACATACCTTACGTATCATACCTTACAATATACATACCTTACATATCATACCTTACATATCATACCTTACATGTCATACCTTACATATCATACCTTACAATATACATACCTTACATATCATACCTTATATATCATACCTTACATGTCATACCTTACATATCATACCTTACAATATACATACCTTACATATCATACCTTATATATCATACCTTGTAACTGATTCATATGTTTGTTTTTTATGACCGTATTTTTCCGGACTGGGGACCGTCGCTGGAGGCTCCGGACTGGGGACCGTCGCTGGAGGCTCCGGACTGGGGACCGTCCTAAAGTATTTATATTTACTTCAAAGAGGGAGACACCCTGGACCCAAACTGTTACAGACCTATATCCATCCTGCCCTGCCTATCTAAGGTCTTCGAAAGCCAAGTGAACAAACAGGTCACTGACCATCTCGAATCCCACCGTACCTTCTCCGCTGTGCAATCTGGTTTCCGAGCCGGTCACGGGTGCACCTCAGCCACACTCAAGGTGCTAAACGATATCATAACCGCCATCGATAAAAGACAGTACTGTGCAGCCTTCTTCATCGACCTTGCCAAGGCTTTCGACTCTGTCAATCACCATATTCTTATCGGCAGACTCAGTAGCCTCGGTTTTCCGGATGACTGCCTTGCCTGATTCACCAATTACTTTGCAGACAGAGTTCAGTGTGTCAAGTCAGAGGGCATGCTGTCCGGTCCTCTGGCAGTCTCTAATGGGGTGCCACAGGGTTAAATTCTCGGGCCGACTCTTTTCTCTGTATATATCAATGATATTGCTCTTGCTGCGGGCGATTCCCTGATCCACCTCTACGCAGACGACACCATTCTATATACTTCCGGCCCGTCCTTGGACACTGTGCTATCTAACCACCAAACGAGCTTCAATGCCATACAACACTGTTGAATTTATTATGGATTTATTATGGATAAATGAATAAACAATATCCCCATTTTAAATAGAATTGTGTCTAGATAAACTTATACTCTGTATGTTTAAATAGACAATATGAGTTCATAGGAAGAAATTGTGTGACAGGAGAAAGGAGTAATAAAACCATTCCAACTGGGCAGGAACAAATGGGTTGTGGACTGTGTAAACACATAAGCCTATGGTTGACCCAACCTGAAACTTAGCTCTGTGGTTTTTAGATTAGGCAGAGAATGCATTCCTAGGGTTTCTGTTAATTAAACCTGTCAGTTCAGTGGTGATCGATAATGTTGAGGGGTCAAAAGTTATCTGGGAGTGTGTTAGTAAGATAGAATGAACTTTTCACCTTACTTTGTCCTGTCGAGAGGGGGGTGTTTAAGACAGTGAAATGCCGTCATGATATGTATTTAACCTCTTCAGTCTACCCTCTACTTTTTCGAACATTCTGTTAAAAATCGCGCAACATTTCAGCGCCCTGCTACTCATGCCAGGAATATAGTATATGCATATGATTAGTATGTGTGGATAGAAAACACTCAGACGTTTATAAAACTGGTTAAATCACGGCTGTGGCTTAAACAGAACGTGCGTTTCATTAAAAAGTACAGGAAAATCTAATCACTGAAAGTGGAAAAATATATCCATCCGCCGCTTCAACCCATTGTTATGGGCGAAAGACATTAAATATGGCTGAGGTTGCAGTACCTACAGCTTCCACACGATGTCAACAGTCTTGTCATTTGCCTAGGATTTGTTTCTTGGTCAAACGAACAAGAGACAGCCCATTTCTTCCAGGCTCTGACCGGATATTTTGGTTGAGATATACACGGACAGTATTTCAAGACGGACCCCTACAGAAAACACGTTGTCTCGTGATTAATTTGATCGCTTATTAACGTTTACTAATACCTAAAGTTGCATTACAAAAGTATTTCGAAGTGTTTTGTGAAAGTTTGTCGTCGACTTTTTGAATTTTAAAAAATGACGTTACGTTATGAAACGCTGTTTTTTTTCCCGTTTATCACACAGTCTACATAGAACGATATCTAGGCTATATATGGACCGATTTAATCGAAAAAAAGACCCAATAGTGATTATGGGACATCTAGGAGTGCCAACAAAGAAGATGGTCAAAGGTAATGAATGTTTTATATTTTATTGTGCGGTTTGTGTAGCGCCGAATATGCTAATTATTTTGTTTACGTCCCCTGCGGGTCTTTTGTGGTGTTACATGCTATCAGATAATAGCTTCTCATGCTTTCGCCGAAAAGTATTTAAAAAATCTGACTTGTTGCCTGGATTCACAACGAGTGTAGCTTTAATTCAATACCCTGCATGTGTATTTTAATGAATGTTTGAGTTTTAACTAATACTATTAGCATTTAGCGTAGCGCATTTGCATTTCCAGAGCTCTAGATGGGACGCCTGCGTGCCAGGTAGGAGCAAGAGGTTAAACTGATGCATTTGTTTTGAATGGAAGCGCGCTCCGAGAATAAATTCTATTACCTATTATTTAAAGACTGGTCTGCGTCTATTTTATGCAAACAAGAAATCTTGCAAATTCTCATAAAATAGACGAAGGGCTTTCAATTGATGAAAGCACATCGGCATAATTAAATTATACTAACAATTGGTCCTTCGAGCCGGATTCCACAAACTTCTCTGTCGTCCGAAGGGAAAAGCCGAAACCGTGCGCACGGACGAAGTTGGACTCGTTGTTAAAGTCCTGGCCTCCAGCAGAGGTTTAATAACAGGCCGGTATATATATCTTAGGTCGACAGAGAACGTGACGGAATCGAACCGGCATTGCTTTTCCCAGTCTACAGGAAAAAGGTAAATAGTCTTTATTCTCGAATTTGGGAGGAATTATTTAAGATATTTTTGATTGAAGGTGCTAAAGGAGTTTGGATTTAATCAATGATAGTTGCTTGAATATTTTGAACAAATACAATGGGTTTCTACTTTGTGGGTAACCAAAATCGATAGGAAGGAAGCGAGTCTGAAATGACTCGTGGTAAGGTGCACTACCGAAAGTAAACTAGGACTTAATCAATCTTGGCCTTGCAAACCAAAAGATTTTTTAAGGGTGGGATATAGTAAGTATTGTTAGATGGGACGTTCATTCTGTACAAATAGGATAGCTATTAATTCAATAAACATACCTAAATAAAGTGTTTACCTAGTAGTCTATCTGTATATGGGAAGTAGTCTGACTATGAAAAGTAGCAGATAGATATATTAAAACAGGTGAGGATAAATTAGGCTTGGTGAGAAGGCAGGGCAATTCTAGGCGAACATAATCATTGAACCCATTCAATACTGAAAGAGATTAATATCCAGGGAGGAGAGGGAAGCTAATTCTAGAGTAGTGAGATATGAGATATTAATTAACGTTGAAAGTCCCAAGGAACAATAGTTTATAATGAGCTTATAATTGTATACGGGTGAAATGTAATGTCCAAATCAAAAGTCAACTATAGATGAGGTTTCCAGGAAGGAGAATACATACTGATTATCATTAAAGAGTCACGCAAATAGTCAGACAGAAAAGAAACTAAATAATGTAAAAAAGCAGAATAAACAGGGGTTATATACAGCCAGAATCTGGCTTTCGGAAGCTAGAAAAAGAGATGATAAAGAAAAGAGTTGTAAACCCAAAGAGAGCCAAGATGCGCTCCCCTCTGCTCCCGCAGATGAAAAAATTGGCCGTTTGTGCGGGGGTGCGAGTAAAAAACGATATCCTTCTCTAGTAGAGCAAGCATACAGAGGTAATTCGGACGACGGGGTGGTGATTCCTCGGAGGAAAGGGCAATTGCCGCTCCATGCTGGGACCCCAGTTTATAATGGGAGGCCAGTGGTAAAGGGAGGTGAAGAGAGGGAGCGGATGATGGGAGGCCAGTGGTAAAGGGAGGTAAAGAGAGGGAACAGAAATTGGAGAGAGTCTGGACAGAGGCTCAGGCAGTGAAGGAGACAGATAGATCGGAGAGGGGAGAATATCAGACACATTCACCGAATCATAACCGATCAGGGCTGATTAGAAAAACCTCCGAAATAGGAGAGAAAAATACACCGAAGCCTAGGAGAGCTTTCCAGCATAATAAAGGGGAAAATGAAAGTGTAAAAAGAGAGGATCTGTACCCCCTAATAGAGTTACCCAATCCCCAGGTGGGGGAGGGAGATCATGAACCTATTGTTCGGGTCTATAGACCTTGGACGCAGTGAGACGTAGAAAAGGCAGTAGAAGGTATCCCCCACCCGAAGACAGGAATGGCAGGTTTTGAGAGAGATCTGAATGGACTAGCGTTCAGTTTCAGGCTAAACACAGGGGAGGTGGAAAGAGCAGTTAGAACCATAGTGGGAAAGGATTGGTTTGCTGTGCACGGGGCCTAGGTGCCAACGAGGAATAATGGGGACATTATACAGTGGGGCACGGGACCTGGAGAGCCATTCAGGGCAAAAATTACAGAATTATGCGCTAACCTAACAGAACATTACCACCGACACGCCGATTTTCTAAGGTAACTGAATGTAGACAGGGAGAAGGTGAGACAGTCAGTCAATATCTAGAACGTTTAAAATATCTATTCAATGCTAACAGTGGTACGCCAGAACCAGCCCCCGGGGTGGGATCAAAATACCCCTTATCATCAACAGCTAAAAATAGCCCTTTTAACTGGAATGCGTGTCGAAATCAGTAAGGAGGTGAAAAATAATTTAGTGGGGTGGGGGGTTGGCAATTCCAGCGGAGATAAAAAGATATGCTGTCCACCATGAACAGCATGGACAGGCTGAAAAAAGAAAAAGAGAAAATAGCCAGCTGAAATGCTACAATTGTAACAAAATTGAACATTTCGCCCGGGAGTGTAAACACTCCCTACAAAAGACCACCAATATTGTAGTTTAACTGAGGGAAAGGTAAGAGGCGACAATTGGGTAAAGAAAAAGAAGGGTCAGATACGAAGGGAGCGAGATTAATGAGAATCCTAATTGAGGGAAAACTTTTGGTCTTTAAATTAGTGCTATTTTCTGTTGTTCAGATGCCGGAGTAGCAAATACAGATAACTGTAAATTGGGTCTATTTGCGGAGAATCTCAGTTCCATAGCATTGGTGGTATAGTGGTGAGTGTAACAGTCTCACAACCTGCAGTCCAGGGTTTGGTTCCCAGCTGAGGTGTAAAAAATAATTATATATGTCTGAGTTTTTGGTTGTAATTAAACTAATTGTTTTGCAGAGAAAGTTATAGTCACTAGTATTGGTATAAGATATAAACTGAACGTTTTAAATAGTTTGTTTGGTTCAAATTGAAAGACTAATTCATTCAACTTAAAATAAGAACGGAGCTAATTTTGATGCAAGATGATGTCTGTTCACTAAATGATCTGTTGGGAATAATACATTGGGAATAGAGTCGTAATTAAAATGCTAAATCAAAGACCAGACGGTAACTTAAATCAAATTAATTCTGAATAATAACGGGGGAACAATTACGATAGATTTGTGTCCATCAAAATGTTTTTATAAAATTAGCGAATTGAGAGATGTTGATTGATGTTGTAAACTCTAATTCAGGATTCAACAGATGTGATAAATAGGTTTGGTTTATCGAACCCGAAATACTGTTGTTGCAGACAGCCAACCATTATTTACAATGAGTTGATGACATCACTCGCGAGGCTTCCGTCGCCACGGAAATGATGTCTTGACTGGGGGTAACAGAGAAAATGGTTTGTGTCTTTTAGAAGGAAATGCGTGCATTATTGTTGAGTCACTTTTCAGAAGTTGATAAACATTTTGAAATACATTTTTAAAAGGAGTATTTTAAGTCGTCAGGAAAGATGCTAAAAACTAGCAGCTGATTCGCTAGGTGGGTATCATTGATTTGTGGCGTTTATTTGGACTGTAATTAGGCCATGAGAAAGAGAGATTGAATGTCTGAATCATAAAACATTGTGATAATGGATTCTGATGGTTATTGATTCTTGGTTTGATCGTTTAAATAACACCAGTGAATTTGAGCACTGTTTCCATTATGTGGAACAGTGTCAGGGTATTAATGGTGAAAAGCAACCTCTATAGTAAAACATAATTGTATATGTTTCGGGAAACTAGCTAGGTTGAATTTGGTTATTTGAGCTTTTCCCTTGATACGTAGACATACGTAACAGGGGCAAGTTGTTTTTCCTTGAGGAACACGCAGATGGTGTTTTGTTTTATTGAGATGTAAATGTGAGTTGAAGGAGCCAAGGGAAAATACGTTATATTTTTATTAAGAGTGTGTGCGTGTTTCGATTCCTCTTGGTTCAGTCAGAATCAATCTGTAATCAGCTTTCTGCTCTTCCTGTCCTCCCACTGTCTGTATATTCTGACTCTGCTTCCCAGACGTCATGCCTGTGGCTGTATGTTAGGCCTGTAGCTATAGGGTAACTCTGTAGCTGTACGGTAGGCCTGTAGCTGTATGGTAGAACTGTAGCTCTACGGTAGTCCTGTAGCTGTATGGTAGACCTGTAGCTGTAGGGTAACTCTGTAGGTGTAGGGTAGGCCTGTAGCTGTATGGTAGACCTGTAGCTGTATGGTAACTCTGTAGGTGTAGGGTAGGCCTGTAGCTGTACAGTAGACCTGTAGCTGTGCGGTAGGCCTGTAGCTGTATGGTAGGCCTGTAGCTGTAGGGTAACTCTGTAGGTGTAGGGTAACTCTGTAGGTGTAGGGTAGGCCCGTAGCTGTACGGTAGGCCTGTAGCTGTACAGTAGACCTGTAGCTGAAGGTAGACCAGTAGCAGGTTCATAGTTATGGAACAGCCACTGATGATTGTGTACAGACATTAACCGTCTTATAATGGCCTATCATTAAGAGTGTGTGCGTGTTTCGATTCCTCTTGATTCAGTCAGAATCATTCTGTAATCAGCTTTCTGCTCTTCCTGTCCTCCCACTGTCTGTATATTCTGAATCTGCTTCCCAGACGTCATGCCTGTGGCTGTATGTTAGGCCTGTAGCTGTATGGTAGACATGTAGCTGTACGGTAGAACTGTAGCTGTACGGTAGAACTGTAGCTGTATGGTAGGCCTGTATCTGTATGGTAGGACCTGTAGCTGTATGGTAGACATGTAGCTGTACGGTAGAACTGTAGCTGTACGGTAGGCATGTATCTGTATGGTAGGACATGTAGCTGTAGGACCTGTAGCTGTAGGGTAGACCTGTAGCTGTATGGAAGGCCTGTAGCTGTATGGTAGGCCTATAGCTGTATGGTAGGAATGTAGCTGTATGGAAGGCCTGTAGCTGTACGGTAGACCTGTAGCTGTACGGTAGACCTGTAGCTGTACAGTAGACCTGCAGCAGTATGGTAGTCCTGTAGCTGTACGGTAGCCCTGTAGCTGTAGAGTAGGCCTGTAGCTGTAGAGTAGGCCTGCAGCTGTACAGTAGGCCTGTAGCTGTACGGTAGACCTGTATATGTATTGTAGGACCTGTAGCTGTACTGTAGGCATGCAGCTGTGCGGTAGACCAGTAGCTGTATGGTAGACCTGTAGCTGTACGGTAGTCCTGTAACTGTAGGGTAACTCTGTAGGTGTAGGGTAGGCCTGTAGCTGTACGGTAGGCCTGTAGCTGTAGGGTAACTCTGTAGCTGTACGGTAGGCCTGTAGCTGTACGGTAGACCTGTAGCTCTATGGTAGTCCTGTAGCTGTATGGTAGACCTGTAGCTGTATGGTGGACCTGTAGCTGTATGGTAGAACTGTAGCTGTACAGAAGAACTGTAGCTGTATGCTAGGCATGTATCTGTATGGTAGGACATGTAGCTGTAGGACCTGTAGCTGTAAGGTAGGCCTGTAGCTGTATGGTAGGCCTGTAGCTGTATGGTAGGAATGTAGCTGTATGGTAGGAATGTAGCTGTATGGAAGGCCTGTAGCTGTACAGTAGACCTGCAGCAGTATGGTAGTCCTGTAGCTGTACGGTAGCCCTGTAGCTGTAGAGTAGGCCTGTAGCTGTAGAGTAGGCCTGTAGCTGTATGGTAACTCTGTAGCTGTACGGTAGGCCTGTAGCTGTACGGTAGACCTGTAGCTCTATGGTAGTCCTGTAGCTGTATGGTAGACCTGTAGCTGTATGGTAGACCTGTAGCTGTGTGGTAGGCCTGTAGCTGTATGGTAGGCCTGTAGCTGTATGGTAGAACTGTAGCTGTACGGTAGAACTGTAGCTGTATGGTAGAACTGTAGCTGTACGGTAGAACTGTAGCTGTATGGTAGGCATGTATCTGTATGGTAGGACCTGTAGCTGTAGGACCTGTAGCTGTAGGGTCGACCTGTAGCTGTACGGTAGACCTGTAGCTGTACGGTAGACCTGTAGCTGTACAGTAGACCTGCAGCAGTATGGTAGTCCTGTAGCTGTACGGTAGCCCTGTAGCTGTAGAGTAGGCCTGTAGCTGTAGAGTAGGCCTGTAGCTGTAGAGTAGGCCTGTTGCTGTACGGTAGCCCTGTAGCTGTAGAGTCGGCCTGTAGCTGTACGGTAGACCTGTATATGTATGGTAGGACCTGTAGCTGTACTGTAGGCCTGCAGCTGTACGGTAGACCAGTAGCTGTATGGTAGACCTGTAGCTGTACGGTAGTCCTGTAACTGTAGTGTAACTCTGTAGGTGTAGGGTAGGCCTGTAGCTGTACGGTAGACCTGTAGCTCTAGGTTAACTCTGTAGGTGTAGGGTAGGCCTGTAGCTATACGGTAGGCCTGTAGCTGTAGGGTAACTCTGTAGCTGTACGGTAGGCCTGTAGCTGTACGGTAGACCTGTAGCTCTACGGTAGTCCTGTAGCTGTATGGTAGACCTGGAGCTGTATGGTAGACCTGTAGCTGTAGGGTAACTTTGTAGGTGTAGGGTAGGCCCGTAGCTGTATGGTAGGCCCTTAGCTGTGTGGTAGTTCTGTAGCTGTACGGTAGGCCTGTAGCTGTACAGTAGACCTGTAGCTGACGGTAGACCAGTAGCAGTTTCATAGTTATGGAACAGCCACTGATGATTGTGTACAGACATTAACCGTATTATAATGGCCTATCATTAAGAGTGTGTGCGTGTTTCGATTCCTCTTGATTCAGTCAGAATCATTCTGTAATCAGCTTTCTGCTCTTCCTGTCCTCCCACTGTCTGTATATTCTGAATCTGCTTCCCAGACGTCATGCCTGTGACTGTATGTTAGGCCTGTAGCTGTATGGTAGACATGTAGCTGTACGGTAGGCCTGCAGCTTTACGGTAGACCTGCAACAGTACGGTAGTCCTGTAGCTGTACGATAAACCTGTAGCTGTACGACAGACCTGTAGCTGTATGGTAGCATTGTAGCTGTGTGGTAGACCTGTAGCTGTAGGGTAGGCCTGTAGCTGTACGGTAGACCTGCAGCAGTCGGTAGTCCTGTAGCTGTACGGTAGACCTGCAGCTGTAGGGTAGGCCTGTAGCTGTATGTTAGGCCTGTAGCTGTATGGTGGACCTGTAGCTGCAGAGTAGGCCTGTATCTGTATGGTAGACCTGTAGCTGTACAGTAGGCCTGCAGCTGTACGGTAGGCCTGTATCTTTATGGTAGGACCTGTAGCTGTACGGTAGGCCTGCAGCTTTACGGTACGCCTGTAGCTGTACGGTAGACCTGTAGCTGTACGGTAGCCCTGTAGCTGTACGGTAGACTTGTAGCTGTACGGTAGACCTGTAGCTGTATGGTAGACCTGCAGCAGTACTGTAGTCCTGTAGCTGTATGGTAGACCTGTAGCTGTACGTTAGACCTGTAGCTGTATGGTAGACCTGCAGCAGTACTGTAGTCCTGTAGCTGTACGGTAGACCTGTAGCTGTACGGTAGACCTGTAGCTGTATGGTAGACCTGCAGCAGTACTGTAGTCCTGTAGCTGTACGGTAGTCCTGTAGCTGTACGGTAGACCTTTAGCTGTACGGTAGACCTGCAGCAGTACTGAGTCCTGTAGCTGTACGGTAGACCTTCAACTGTAGGGTAGGCCTGTAGCTGTATGGTATACCTGTAGCTGTACGGTAGACCTTCAACTGTAGGGTAGGCCTGTAGCTGTATGGTAGACCTGTAGCTGTACGGTAGACCTTTAACTGTAGGGTAGGCCTGTAGCTGTATGGTAGACCTGTAGCTGTACGGTAGACCTTCAACTGTAGGGTAGTCCTGTAGCTGTATGGTAGACCTGTAGCTGTACGGTAGACCTTTAACTGTAGGGGAGGCCTGTAGCTGTATGGTAGACCTGTAGCTGTACGGTAGACCTTCAACTGTAGGGTAGGCCTGTAGTTGTATGGTAGACGTGTAGCTGTACGGTAGACCTTCAACTGTATAGTAGGCCTGTAGCTGTATGGTAGACCTGTAGCTGTACAGTAGACCTGTAGCTGTATGGTAGACCTGTAGCTGTATGGTAGACCTGTAGCTGTACGGTAGACCTTCAACTGTAGGGTAGGCCTGTAGTTGTATGGTAGACGTGTAGCTGTACGGTAGACCTTTAACTGTAGGGTAGGCCTGTAGCTGTACGGTAGACCTTCAACTGTAGGGTAGGCCTGTAGTTGTATGGTAGACGTGTAGCTGTACGGTAGACCTTTAACTGTAGGGTAGGCCTGTAGCTGTACGGTAGACCTTCAACTGTATGGTAGACCTGTAGCTGTACGGTAGACCTTTAACTGTAGGGTAGGCCTGTAGCTGTATGGTAGACCTGTAGCTGTACGGTAGACCTTCAACTGTAGGGTAGGCCTGTAGTTGTATGGTAGACGTGTAGCTGTACGGTAGACCTTCAACTGTAGGGTAGGCCTGTAGCTGTATGGTAGACCTGTAGCTGTACGGTAGACCTTCAACTGTAGGGTAGGCCTGTAGTTGTATGGTAGACGTGTAGCTGTACGGTAGACCTTCAACTGTAGGGTAGGCCTGTAGCTGTATGGTAGACCTGTAGCTGCACAGTAGACCTGTAGCTGTGCGATATACATGTAGCTGTACGGTCGGCCTGTTTCTGTATGGTAGACTTTTGGAGAGCTCCTCCATATTGTTTTTCCTTAACAATGTTCTCCATTCAACCTGGTGCTTATTATAGAGTTAGTGCTTAGGTTATTATACATCTGTTAGGCAAAATGCATTGTGTATTAGCTAAAATAGAGACCTACTTTACATGTTAACTAGTTTGGTAGATCCAGCTTCAGTGGTGCATGCAGTTTGTTTGACACATCGTTACATTAAAACAGTATCACCGCTAAAATGTTGAGGTTGGAGACACACACAGGAAAAACTCCCAAACCTCAACACTATCCAATAACCCTCTGTCAACGTAAGTTAATGTGCATCGTAATTCACCATCCAATGCTTCAGATCAATGTCATAACTCAGTCACAGCAGGAGAAGCACTGCTGCAGAGACACTTGGACAACATCCACCACACAACTCATCTCACATTACTTAACAGTATGATCACGGGCTTCTCATTGCCAATACAGGGCTGCTGACAGAGGATGGTGGTAGAGGTGCTGAGGGGTGGGTAATGGGACACCGTGCCAGGCTGGGGGTGGGGGTCACAGAGATTGGGGAGGGGACACTGGTACTGTACCAGGATTCTGGATTACAACTCTGTTTCCCTTTTTAGTGCCTACTTCCCAGTTTGCAGTTTCTCTGTTCGAGAAAATTATCATCTGCAAATATATGAAAATGCACTGCAGATGTTAAAAATGTGTCCATGGCAAAAAGGGTTTAGCTCTGCAGGGCAAGCGCCTCCATAAATCGCCAGTGAAGGCAGTTTTATTACAGGTTGTAAATATAACACCCTGTCACATAATATGACAGCCATCACTAACTCATTCTGATTAGTATTACTTCTCTCTCACTCTTTATTGGCGTGGGAAACACAAGTTTACATTGCCTCTTGTTCTCTCTCTCGCTATCTCTTTTTCTCTCTCTCTCTTTCTCTCTCTTTCTTTCCTTTCCTATTTATTTCTCTCTCACCCTTTATCTCTCTCCCTCTCTCTCTCTCAATTCAATTCAATTAAATTCAATTCAATTCAAGGGCTTTATTGGCATGGGAAACATGTGTTAACATTGCCAAAGCAAGTGAGGTAGACAACATACAAAGTGAATATATAAAGTGAAAAACAACAAAAATTAACAGTAAACATTACACATACAACAGTTTCAAAACAGTAAAGACATTACAAATGTCATATTATATATATATATATATATATATATATATATATATATATATACACACATACATACATATATATATATATATATATATATATATATATATATATACATATATACATATATACATACACACAACGTACAAATAATTAAAGGACACAAGATAAAATAAATAAGCATAAATATGGGTTGTATTTACAATGGTGTTTGTTCTTCACTGGTTGCCCTTTTCTCGTGGCAACAGGTCACAAATCTTGCTGCTGTGATGGCACACTGTGGAATTTCACCCAGTAGGTATGGGAGTTTTTCAAAATTGGATATGTTTTCGAATTCTTTGTGGATCTATGTGATCTGGGGGAAATATGTCTCTCTAATATGGTCATACATTGGGCAGGAGGTTAGGAAGTGCAGCTCAGTTTCCACCTCATTTTGTGGGCAGTGAGCACATAGCCTGTCTTCTCTTGAGAGCCATGTCTGCCTACGGCGGCCTTTCTCAATAGCAAGGCTATGCTCACTGAGTCACATAGTCTCTCTCTCTCTCACTCTCTCTCTCTCTCTCTCTCTCTCTCTCTCTCTCTCTCTCTCTCTCTCTCTCTCTCTCTCTCTCTCTCTCTCTCTCTTCCTCTCTCTCTCCCAGTATAAATGGCAGATTGTAATGGAATTTAGTAATGATGTAATTGCACCTTTATAATATATACATTTCTTGGATGAGAAGCAACTTCCTCTGAACTGATGATGTTAGATACAACAGGATTTGTATATTAGCAGGTGTTTTCTGGTGATTGTTGTCACACAGCTCTCAACACACAGATAGTCAAATTCACACGGCCAGTAACACTCACACAGCCAGCAACACTCATACAGCCAGTAACATTCACACGGCCAGTAATACTCATACAGCCAATAACATGCACACGGCCAGTAATACTCATACAGCCAGTAACATGCACACGGCCAGTAATACTCACAAGTCCAGTAACACTCACAAGGCCAGTATCACTCATACGGCCAGTAACATTCACACGGCCAGTAACACTCATACATCCAGTAACGTTCACACGGCCAGTAACGCTCAAAAGGCCAGTAACACTCAAAAGGCCAGTAACACTCGCACGGGTCAGTAACACTCATACAGCCAGTAACATTCACACGGCCTGTAACCCTCACACGGGCTAGTAACACTCATACAGCCAGTAACATTCACATGGCCAGTAACACTCGCACGGGCCAGTAACACTCACACAGCCAGTAACACCCACACGGCCAGTAACACTCCTACAGCCAGTAACACTCGCACGGGCCAGTAACACTCGCACGGGCCAGTATCACTCGCACGGGCCAGTATCACTCATACAGCCGGTAGCATTCACACATCCGGTAACACTCGCACGGGCCAGTAACACTCGCACTGGTCAGTAACACTCACACAGCCAGTAACACCCACACGGCCAGTAACACTCCTACAGCCAGTAACACTCACACGGGCCAGTAACACTCGCACGGGCCAGTATCACTCGCACGGGCCAGTATCACTCATACAGCCGGTAGCATTCACACATCCGGTAACACTCGCACGGGCCAGTAACACTCGCACTGGTCAGTAACACTCATACAGCCAGTAACACTCGCACGGTTCAGTAACACTCATACAGCCAGTAACATGCACACGGCCAATAATACTCACAAGACCAGTAAAACTCACAAGGCCAGTAACATTCACACGGCCAGTAAAACTCACATGGCCAGTAACACTCGCACGGGCCAGTAACACTCACACAGCCAGTAACACCCACACGGCCAGTAACACTCCTACAGCCAGTAACACTCGCACGGGCCAGTAACACTCGCACGGGCCAGTATCACTCGCACGGGCCAGTATCACTCATACAGCCGGTAGCATTCACACATCCGGTAACACTCGCACGGGCCAGTAACACTCGCACTGGTCAGTAACACTCATACAGCCAGTAACATTCACACGGTCTGTAACCCTCACACGGGCCAGTAACACTCAAAAGGCCAGAAACACTCACATGGCCAGTAACACTCGCACGGGCCAGTAACACTCACACAGCCAGTAACACCCACACGGCCAGTAACACTCCTACAGCCAGTAACACTCGCACGGGCCAGTAACACTCGCACGGGCCAGTATCACTCGCACGGGCCAGTATCACTCATACAGCCGGTAGCATTCACACATCCGGTAACACTCGCACGGGCCAGTAACACTCGCACTGGTCAGTAACACTCATACAGCCAGTAACATTCACACGGTCTGTAACCCTCACACGGGCCAGTAACACTCAAAAGGCCAGAAACACTCACACGGCCAGTAACACTCACACAGCCAGTAACACTCACAATGCCAGTAACACTCATACAGACAGTAACATTCACACGGCCAGTAACACTCATACAGCCAGTAACATTCACACGGTCTGTAACCCTCACACGGCCAGTAACACTCACACGGCCAGTAACACTCATACGGCCAGCAACATTCACACGGTCAGTAATACTCGCACAGCCAGTAACATTCACACGGTCTGTAACCCTCACACGGCCAGTAACACTCACACGGCCAGTAACACTCACACGGCCAGTAACATTCACACGGTCAGTAACACTCGCACAGCCAGTAACATTCACACGGTCAGTAACACTCACACGGCCAGTAACACTCACACGGCCAGTAACATTCACACGGTCAGTAACACTCGCACAGCCAGTAACATTCACACGGCCAGTAACATTCACACAGCCAGTAACATTCACACGGCCAGTAACATTCACACGGCCAGTAACACTCACACGGCCAGTAACACTCACACGGCCAGTAACATTCACACGGTCAGTAACACTCGCACAGCCAGTAACATTCACACGGCCAGTAACATTCACACAGCCAGTAACATTCACACGGCCAGTAACATTCACACGGCCAGTAACACTCACAATGCCAGTAACACTCACACGGCCAGTAACACTAGCACGGCCAGTAACACTCACAATGCCAGTAACATTCACACGGCCAGTAACACCCACACGGCCAGTAACACTCACACGGCCAGTAACACTCACAATGCCAGTAACATTCACACGGCCAGTAACATTCACACATCCGGTAACACTCGCACGGGCCAGTAACACTCATACAGCCAGTTACGTTCACACGGCCAGTGACACTCATACAGCCAGTAACATTCACAAGGCCAGTAACATTCACACTGCCAGTAACACTCATACAGCCAGTAACGTTCACACGGCCAGTAACACTCACACGGCCAGTAACACTCATACAGCCAGCAACATTCACACGGCCAGTAACACTCATACAGCCAGTAACATTCACACAGCCAGTAACATTCACACAGCCAGTAACACTCACACGGCCAGTAACACTCACACGGCCAGTAACACTCACACGGCCAGTAACACACGGCCTCACAATGCCAGTAACATTCACACGGCCAGTAACACTCACACGGCCAGTAACACTCACAATGCCAGTAACATTCACACGGCCAGTAACATTCACACGGCCACTAACACTCACACGGTCAGTAACACTCACACGGTCAGTAACACTCACACGGCCAGTAGCACTCACAATGCCAGTAACAATAATACAGACAGTAACATTCACACGGCCAGCAACACTCATACAGCCAGTAACATTCACACGGCCAGTAACACTCATACAGCCAGAAACACTTACACGTCCAGGAACATTCACACGGCCAGTAACACTCACATGGCCAGTAACACTCGCACGGGCCAGTAACACTCACATAGCCAGTAACACCCACACGGCCAGTAACACTCCTACAGCCAGTAACACTCGCACAGGCCAGTAACACTCGCACGGGCCAGTATCACTCGCACGGGCCAGTATCACTCATACAGCCAGTAACATTCACACGGCCTGTTACCCTCACACGGCCAGTAACACTCACGCGGCCAGTAACACTCACAATGACAGTAACACTCACACGGCCAGTATCACTCATATGGCCAGTAACACTCACAATGCCAGTAACATTCACACGGCCGGTAACATTCACACAGCCAGTAACATTCACGCGGCCAGTAACACTCATATGGCCAGTAACACTCACAATGCCAGTAACACTCACACGGCCAGTATCACTCATATGGCCAGTAACACTCACAATGCCAGTAACATTCACACGGCCGGTAACATTCACACAGCCAGTAACATTCACACATCTGGTAACACTCACGGCCAGCAACACGGGCCAGTAACACTCATACAGCCAGTAACACAGTAACACTCACATGGCCGCACGGCCAGTAACACTAGCCGCACAGCCAGTAACACTCGCACAGGCCACACTGCCAGTAACACTCACACAGCCAGTAACACTCACACTGCCAGTAACATTCACACGGGCCAGTAACACTCACACTGCCAGTAACACTCATACAGCCAGTAACACTCACACTGCCAGTAACACTCGCACAGCCAGTAACACTCACACTGCCAGTAACACTCGCACGGGCCAGTAACACTCGCACAGCCAGTAACACTCATACAGCCAGTAACACTCGCACGGTTCAGTAACACTCATACAGCCAGTGACATGCACACGGCCAATAATACTCACAAGACCAGTAAAACTCACAAGACCAGTATCACTCATACGGCCAGTAACACTCATACAGCCAGTAACAGTCACACGGCCAGTAACACTCATACAGCCAGTAACATTCACACAGCCAGTAACATTCACACAGCCTGTAACACTGACGCAGCCAGTAACACTCACACGGCCAGTAACATTCACACGGCCAGTAACATTCACACTTCCAGTAACATTCACACGGCCAGTAACACTCACACGGCCAGTAACATTCACACGGCCAGTAACACTCGCACAGCCAGTAACATTCACACGGCCAGTAACACTCACACGGCCAGTAACACTCACAATGCCAGTAACACTCATACAGACAGTAACATTCACACGGTCAGTAACACTCACACGGTCAGTAACACTCACACGGCCAGTAACACTCACACGGTCAGTAACACTCACACGGCCAGTAACACTCACACGGCCAGTAGCACTCACAATGCCAGTAACACTCATACAGACAGTAACATTCACACGGCCAGTAACACTCATACAGCCAGTAACATTCACACGGCCTTAACACTCATACAGCCAGAAACACTCATACAGCCAGTAACATTCACACAGCCAGTAACACTCACGCAGCCAGTAACACTCACACGGCCAGTAACACTCATACAGACAGTAACATTCACACGACCAGTAACACTCATACAGCCAGTAACACTCATACAGCCAGTAACATTCACACGGCCAGTAACACTCATACAGCCAGTAACATTCACACAGCCTGTAACACTCACGCAGCCAGTAACACTCACACGGCCAGTAACACTCACACGGCCAGTAACATTCACACGGCCAGTAACACTCACATGGCCAGTAACACTCGCACGGGCCAGTAACACTCACACAGCCAGTAACACCCACACGGCCAGTAACACTCATACAGCCAGTAACACTCGCACGGGCCAGTAACACTCGCACGGGCCAGTATCACTCGCACGGGCCAGTAACATTCACACGGCCTGTAACCCTCACACGGCCAGTAACAATCACACGGCCAGTAACACTCACAATGCCACTAACACTCATACAGACAGTAACACTCACACGGCCAGTAACACTCACACGGCCAGTAACACTCACAATGCCAGTAACACTCATACAGACAGTAACATTCACACGGCCAGTATAACACTCATACAGCCAGTAACACTCACACGGCCAGTAACAGTCACAATGCCAGTAACACTCATACAGACAGTAACATTCACACGGCCAGTAACACTCACACGGCCAGTAACAGTCAGAATGCCAGTAACACTCATACAGCCAGTAACACTCGCACAGCCAGTAACACTCACACGGCCAGTAACACTCGCACGGGCCAGTAACACTCGCACAGCCAGTAACACTCATACAGCCAGTAACACTCGCACGGTTCAGTAACACTCATACAGCCAGTAACATTCACATAGCCAGTAACATTCACACGGCCAGTAACATTCACACGGCCAGTAACACTCACACGGCCAGTAACACTCATACGGCCAGTAACATTCACACGGCCAGTAACATTCACACGGCCAGTAACACTCGCACGGGCCAGTAACACTCATACAGCCAGTAAAGTTTGTTACCAGGTCTGGCACAACTGTCCCCTGTCATGTCAGTCAGTGGTCAGAGTACCAGTTGAACCTTATCACTGTTTCTACTGTACATGAGACAGATTGTTTCATATTTAACATTTCAAATAGACCAGTGTGGTTCAGCCGTGTTTATTTGTAAAATGCATGACAATTTTCTAAGGTGATTATGATAGAACTCATCTGTGCCAGTTGAACGAGGAACATTCAATGGAAAGAACCCTTAACATATTGACTAATGCTATATTCATTCAATTAAACACTAATTCGCTCTGACTTTTGCAACCTGTGGTGTAATTGTTTATGCTAATATTTGTGGCCTTCAGATTAATAATTGTAGCAGTATTTTGTTGAAAGTTGCTGAGCTCTGATTGCAACGAATTATGAATGTAATTCTAATCACAAGCCAGATGGTAGCAATGCTGGAGGAATGATCATTTCACAGCCATTCAATAGTTATTTCAAAAAAGACAAACATCCAGATATATTCTAATATGGACTTCCAAACTACAGCCCTGTCCGGCTTGGGACACAAATTGGCATTGTGAATGGGGATGGATGGCTGGATTAGGAAGCCAGGGAGGGAGTAGATTATCCAGTATCTGGGCAGGCTGATGCACAGAGGAGAAAACGGAGTCCAGATCTCCATCAGGGGATCAATTCATGGTGCGCCCTCTGTTACTTCCTTTGAAAAAGAACATTTCATGGTCCGTTTTCAAGAGACCCAGTTTCAGAGCTGCTCTTGAAAAAAGATGGAGAGAGAGGATGCCCCCCCCCTCTCTCTCGCTCTGCTGTTAAATGCACAGTTGCACTCACACAAGTACACACACACACACACACACACACAAC
This sequence comes from Oncorhynchus keta, assembly GCF_023373465.1. NCBI lineage: Eukaryota > Metazoa > Chordata > Actinopteri > Salmoniformes > Salmonidae > Oncorhynchus > Oncorhynchus keta. The sequence goes on along the minus strand of NC_068438.1, from coordinate 37,078,715 downwards.
ACACGCTGACACACACACACAGTTTTACCTGCTCAAACCTACATCTGCTGAGCATGGTGAATGTGCGTGTACATTTTTTAAGAAGTTAAGCCGGAAGAGAGTTGCAATGAGCTTGGCTGCTGGCAGGGGTTTGTCAGCCTTGGGCCCCATGCCTCACTTCCCCATCTTGTCCCACGGAGCTTTCTTATCGCTGTCCCGCACCCCTCCACAGCTGAAGCTGTGCTCCTCTCCTGCTCGTCCACGTTTATCAGGGGGGCTCTTGTCTGGGGGTGATAAGCTGACAGGCTCCCCAGCATGGATCTGGTTGTCCTCTCTTCCTCTCCACTCCACTCTGCAGTGTCAGGCTGAGGGACGGAGCCCCACTCGGCTCTCTCCATGAAGCCACATTGGCTATCCTATCACATACTGCACAGCCAGGCCACTAGCTGCCCTCCTCTCCTCTCCTATATGCCTCATCCTCTCTCTTCTCTCTTCCAATTATGAGTACTGTATTAAAGATGCTACATTTATTTTGCATCCGACACATCTGCAAACAGTTAGTGTAATGGGCTCATGGGGAGCATAGACAAAGACAATACTGATGCTAAATCTTGCTACGCTCCACCAGATTTATGCCTTTGTCTCAACTCATTCTAGACTGGAGTCAGCCGGCACTCAGCACAGCATGCCCTGTTATTCAGGAACATTTCTGAGGCGTCTCCTAAATTCCTGTTAATATTTCTTCCTGAAATGTTTCTATTGTGGGAGTAATTAGATGCTCTTGGAAATGAATGTACACATATCAGATTAACCCTGCTTTTAAGATTACATTAGGAAATTGTAAATTGCTTTCAGATACACCATATTACTGGAGCTGCCTAAGCAAGACACCAAGTAGGAAAACCCTAGATAAAAAAAAGTTCCAAAAGCTGGGCCCAATATAGTGTATAAGATGTCATACCAGAAGTTTTGTAGGGATCCCTGTGTTGTGTAATGAGGAGGAAACAGACGTTGCACTTGACATATTTATGAAATTGCTTATCCCGGTTACTAATATACATGCACCCGTTAAGAGAATGACTGTAAAAACTGTTAAATCCCTGTGGATTGATGAGGATTGGAAAAATGGTATGGTTGAGAGGGATGTGGCAAAAGGAATGGCAAATAAGTCTGGCTGCACAACCGATTGGCAAACGTACTGCAACTAAACTGAATAAAAAGAAAAAGAAATTACACTATGAAACAAAGATAAATGACAAAGAATGATAGTAAAAAGTGCCTTCAATTCAATTTTGTGAAAAAAGACAACCTCAGCTCCATCAATCATTGAATCAGATGGCTTATTCATTGCTAATTCATTGAATCAGATGGCTTATTCATTGCTAATTCATTGAATCAGATGGCTTATTCATTGCTAATTCATTGAATCAGATGGCTTATTCATTGCTAATTCATTGCGACTGATGATGCCAAATACTTTAATGATTATTTCATAGGCAAGATTAGCGAATTTAGGCATGACATGCAAGCAACAAACATTGACACTACACATCTCAGTACATCTGACCAAATTAAGACAATAATTGTCATTTTGAATTCCAATAAGTGAGTGTGAAAGAGGGGAATTTGGGGGGGGTTTCAACAATGACAAGCCACCGGGGTGTTGGGGAATAATCAGAATTAGTTGGGTAACCTAGATAAGATGTTTTATATTCATTATATGCTAGTGAGTTGAATACTGTTGGCCGGTTGCAGTTATCTGTTCTCTGACATGGGGTCAGTTACTTGGGCCGCAGAGAGGGGAGGGGTCAAGCTTGTCTTCATATGTAAACATATCTTTTAAATCAATTATCTCTTGGCTCCACAATGTCTGTATGCCAGTCACTTTGTCTCTGTGATCTTGTCAAGGAGGGATGTATTTGATATATGCCTGTTGATAGGTTTTGTTTAATGGTCCTGAGAGCGAGAAAATAACATAGTTTAGGAGACAAAGCTGAACGATCATTTATAGCCAATGCTGTCTGGCTATGTGTGTCTTTGCTATAAAGGATCTCAGTTGCAATGTGTAAGGACTCTCAGAGAATGTATTGATAGACACTGAATTGATCTGAGAGTTACAGGGTTGTGATGGAGCTCATATAATTAAACATGGACTTTATGATAACTCTGACTTGTGTGTGGTTTGCTCTCATGATTTGGTAAATACAGGAAATTTCCACGACAGGGGTCTGACAACTTGGATGGAAAATTACTGAGGATAATAGCGGATGATATTGCCACTCCTATTTGCCATATCTTCAATTTAATAAGCCTGCTAGAAAGTGTGTGCCCTCAGGCCTAAAGGGAAGCAAAAGTCATTCCCCTACCTAAAAATAGTATAGACCCCTTTACTATCTCAAATAGCCGACCAATCAGCTTATTACCAACCCTTAGGAAAGTTTTGGAAAAAATTGTGTTTGACCAGATACAATGCTATTTTACTGTAAACAAATTGACAACAGTCTTTTGCACGCTTATAGGGAAGGACATTCAAAGAGCACAGAATTTACACAAATGGCTGATGATTGGCTGAGAGCAAATGATAATAAAACTTTTATGGGGGCTGTTTTGTTACACTTCAGTGCAGCTTTTGACATTATCAATCATAGTCTGCTGCTGGAAAAACCTATGTGTTATGGCTTTACACCCCCTGCTATATTGTGGATAAAGCGTTACCTGTCTAACAAAACACAGTGGATCTTCTTTAATGGAAGCCTCTCCAACATAATCCAGGTAGAATCATGAATTTCCCAGGGCAGCTGTCTAGGTCCCTTACTTTTTTCAATCTTTACTAATGACATGCCACTGGCCTTGAGTAAAGCCAGTGTGTCTATGTTTGAGGATAACGCAACAATATACACGTCAGCTACTACAGCAACTGAAACAACTACAACACTTATCAAAGAGCTGCAGTTAGTTTCAGAATGTGTGGCAAGGAATAAGTTAGTCCTAAATATTTCAAAAACTAAAAACATTGTTTTCGGGACAAATCATTCACTAAACCCTAAACCTCAACTACAATCTTGTAAGGAATAATGTGGGAATTGAGCAAGTTGAGGTATGGTCAAAACTTTCATGGTCAAAACATATTGATACAACAGTAGCTAAAATGGAGAGAAGTCTGTCCATAATAAAGTGCTGCTCTACCTTCACCACCAACATGGCAGGTCCTACAGGCTCTATTTTTGTTGCACCTGGACTACTGTTCAGTAGTGTAGTCAAGTGACACAAAGAGGGACTTAGGAAAATTACAAGGCTACACTTTTGATAGGGCAACACTAAGTAACAGTACATAAGAAATATGATCAGACCTACTGTATATCTTACTGTAGAAAGTATTGTTGAAAAAAAATCTAGGTTGGAACTTTTGCTGTTAAAATACAATACATAATTTGTATTCTGAATTGGAATACACTGATTGATCACACCACACATATGTAGACCAGAAATCATAATCACATTCCTAATGAAAGGTGTGTGGCTGGTTGAAGCTTTCAACAATCATTTCTATTCTGATCTCAGTTTTTGACAGTGCAAACCTGAGGTCATGCTCAGCATGGAGTCTCTTTCTGTACTTGTTTTTTTTTAAGTACGCCAGAGTAGAGAACCCTGACTTGCATAGGTATGTGGTGCCAAACTGGATCAGAACATCTATTGCTTTCTCAGCCAGGCAGGAGACTGCTTCCTGCTGCAGATGAACAACTTTGAACTGTGAGTGGGTTTGCCTCAAAAAGCATCTTGTTCCAACCTAGAACTGTTTTCAACAATCATTTCTACAGTAAGATGTACAGTAAGCCTGATAATTTTTCATCTCATATGTATTGTAATTTAGGGTAGCTAGCTAGCTAGCTTGCTTTGGCTAATGTTTGCTACGTAGCTTTTAGCTGTGTACAAGGGGATAGTATTATCTGCATTCATGTTATTCTGGATTGTTTTGTTTAGTTTACATTTCAACTAGAATGGTTTGTCATAATTAGAGTTATGTACTCAAGAAAATAGTGTTTCAACCCACAGAGAAGCTGCTTGTTTATCTGTCATCACAAATGTGGATGGTCGACAGATGCTCCTGCTGGTGTCTACCAGAGAAATACACATCTCTGTTTTCATTTGCAGAAAGCATACTGATGCAGGTTGCTAAACGAGGAAGAGGGAGAGGGGGTAAGGGGGACAAAGTTGGACGGGGTAGAGCAGAGAGAAGGACGGAGAGGGGAGGGGGGAGAAGGAGGGTGTGGGGAGGAAGAGGGGGGGGGGGGGTGGAGGGTAGATGGGAGAAGGGGGAGAAGGAGGGAGAGGCGAGGGAGAGGGGAGAAGGGGGAGGGAGGCAGTGTCTGAACATTATGTGTGGATTTAGGATATTAATTTGCACTGTGTATAACAAATTATGGACTTAATCATGGACTCCTTCAGAAGCTGTAATGAGGACATTAAAGCCAGGGTGTGTGTATGAGACAGACTGCTTATACCCCTCTTGACTGTTGTGAAAAACAGTTGTCAGCCACAATAAATTCAATTGCAAACGCTATATATTGTAATTCCAAAGGCAAAGCCAGATCATAGACTTTAATATCTAAAAGGACCAGTAAGACTATAGACCACATTCTAGGCAGCATTTCTTTTTAAATTGTATTTTATTTCACCTTCATTTAACCAAGCAGGCTTGTTGAGAATAAGTTCTCATTTACAAATGCGACCTTGCCAAGATAAAGCAAAGCAGTTCGACACATACAACAACACATAGTTACACATGGAATAAACAAACATAAATCAATAATTCAGTAGAAAGAATAGTCTATATACATTGTGTGCAAATGAGGCTAGATAAGGGAGGTAAGTCAATCAAATTGGCCATAGTGGCGAAGTATTACGATATAGCAATTAAACACTGGAGTGATAGATGTGCAGAAGATGAATGTGCAAGTAGAGATACTGGGGTGCAAAAGAGCAAGATAAATAAATAAATACAGTATGGGGATGAGGTAGTTGGATGGGCAATTTACAGATGGGCTATGTACAGGTGCAGTGATCTGTGAGCTGCTCTGACAGCTGGTGCTTAAAGCTGGTGAGGAAGATATGTGTCTCCAGCTTCAGTGATTTTTGCAGTTAGTTCCAGTCATTAGCAGCAGAGAATTGGAAGGAAAGGCGGCCAAAGAGGAATTGGCTTTGGGGGTGACCAGTGAGATATACCTGCTGGAGCGCATGCTACGGGTGGGTGCTGCTATGGTGACCAGTGAGCTGAGATAAGGCGGGGCTAGACCTAGCAAAGACTTATAGATGACCTGGAGCCAGTGGGTTTGGCGACGAGTATAAAGCAAGGGCCAGCCAAAGCGAGTTTACAGGTCGCAGTGGTGGGGAGTATACAGGGCTCTGGTGACAAAACTGATGGCACTGTGATAGACTGCATCCAATTAATTGAGTATTGGAGGCTATTTTGTAAATGACATCGCCAAAGTCAAGGATCGGTAGGATAGTCAGTTTTACGAGGGTATGTTTGGCAGCATGAGTGAAGGATGCTATGTTGCGAAATAGGAAGCCGATTCTAGATATAATTTTGGATTGTAGATGTTTAATGTGAGTCTGGAAGGAGAGTTTACAGTCTAACCAGACACCTAGGTACAGTGGGGCAAAAAAGTATTTAGTCAGCCACCAATTGTGCAAGTTCTCCCACTTAAAAAGATGAGAGAGGCCTGTAATTTTCATCATAGGTACACTTCAACTATGACAGACAAAATGAGAGAAAAAATCCAGAAAATCACATTGTAGGATTTTTTATGAATTTATTTGCAAATTATGGTGGAAAATAAGTATTTGTTCACCTACAAACAAGCAACATTTCTGACTCTCACCTGCCTGTAACTTCTTCTGTAAGAGGCTCCTCTGTCCTCTACTCGTTACCTGTATTAATGGCACCTGTTTGAACTTGTAATTAGTATAAAAGACACCTGTCCACAACCTCAAACGGAGAAGGTACGGTGGAATTCGAAATGGTCGATAATCTCTTTGTTAACTTATCTTTCGGAGACCTTAGAAAATGCAGGGTAGGATAGATATAGGTCTGTAGTAGTTTGGGTCTAGAGTGTCTCCACCTTTTAAAGAGGGTGATGACCGTGGCTGCTTTCTAATCTTTGGGAATCTCAGACGATACGAAAGAGAGGTTGAACAGGCTAGTAATAGGGGTTGCAACAATTTTGGCAGATCGAAAGAGAGGTTCCAGATAGTCTAGCCCGTCTGATTTATAGAGGTCCAGGTTTTGCAGGTCTTTCAGAACATCAGCTATCTGGATTTGGGTGAAGGAGAAATGGGGAGGCTTGGGCGAGTTGCTGTGGGGGGTGCAGGGCTGTTGCCCGGGTTAGGGGTTGCCAGGTGGAAAGCATGGCCAGCCATAGAAAAATGCTTTAATTATAGTGGGTTATAGTGGATTAGTAGTTTCAATTATAGTGGATTCATTGGTGATGACAGTGTTTTACAGCCTCAGTGCAGTGGGCATCTGGGATGAGGTGCTCTTATTCTCCATGGACTTAACAGTGTCTAATAACTTTTTTGTGTTTGTGCTACAGGATGCACATTTCAGTTTGAAAAAGCTTAGCTTTCCTAACTGCCGGTGTATATTGGTTCCTAACTTCCCTGAAAAGTTGAATATCATGGGGGCTATTCGATGCTAATGCAGAACATCACAGGATGTTTTTGTGCTGGTCAAGGGCAGTCAGGTCTGGAGTGAAGCAAGGGCTTTATCTGTTCCTGGTTCTACCTTTTTTTAAACGGGGCATGCTTATTTAAGATGGTGAGGAAGGCACTTTTAAAGAATAACCAGGCATCCTCTAATGACGGGATGAGGTCAATATCCTTCCAGGATACCCGGGCCAGGTGAATTAGAAAGGCCTGCTCGCTGAAGTGTTTTATGGAGCTTTTGACAGTGATGAGGGGTGGTCGTTTGATCGCAGACCCATTACGGATGCAAGCAATGAGGCAGTGATCGTTGAGATCTTTGTTGAAAACAGCAGAGATGTATTTGGAGGGCAAGTTGGTTAGGATGATATCTATGAGGGTGCCCTGTTTACAGCTTTGGGATTGTACCTGGTGGGTTCATTGATCATTTGTGTGAGATTGAGGGCATCAAGCTTAGATTGTAGGATGGCCGGGGTGTTAATTAAACATGTCCCAGTTTAGGTCACCTAGCAGCACAAGCTATGAAAATAGATGGGGGGCAATCAGTTCACATATGGTGTCCAGAGCTCAGCTGGGGGCAGAGGGTGGTCTATAACAAGCATCAACGGTGAGAGACTTGTTTCTGGAAAGGTGGATTTTTAAAGTAGAAGTTCAAATTGTTTGGGTACAGACCTAGATAGTAAGACAGAACTCTGCAGGCTATCTCTGCAGTAGATTGCAACACTGCCCCCTTTGGCAGTTCTGTCTTGTTGGAAAATTCTATAGTTAGGGGTGGAAATTTCAGGGTTTTTGGTGGTCTTCCTAAGCCAGGATTCAGACACGGCTAGGACATCCAGGGTGGCGGAGTGTGCTAATGCAGTGAACAAAACAAACTTAGGGAGGAGGCTTCTAATGTTAACATGCATGAAACCAAGGCTTGTACGGTTACAGAAGTAAACAAATGAGATAATCTATAAGAACTGGTCGTCTAGTACGTCCGGAACATAGAGTAAAAGCATGAAGTACTTCAGCCCAGAACTGATGTTTTCAATTTCAAATTGGCTTTTTGCTTTAATAGTTTTTTAAATAAAAACAAAACATCACATTACAGACACACCTTGAAAATAATTGCTTTTTAACAATTCTGTAAGTGGATTTATGATACAACTAGCAATCACCACACTTGCAAAATTCAACAAAGTAATTTCTTCAGTCAATAAAGACATTTCTCCAGTCAATGAAGACATTTCTCCAGTCAATGAAGACATGTCTCCAGTCAATGAAGACATTTCTCCAGTCAATGAAGACATTTCTCCAGTCAATGAAGACATTTCTCCAGTCAATAAAGACATGTCTCCAGTCAATAAAGACATTTCTCCAGTCAATGAAGACATTTCTCCAGTCAATGAAGACATTTCTCCCGTCAATGAAGACATTTCTCCAGTCAATGAAGACATTTCTCCAGTCACAGTGGATGTTTGTGAAAGCCTTAAAAAGCAGCTTGTTAAGTGGTGTGTTGTGGCAGCTGAGGGGTTAAAAGCTTTCTCACAGGGCTCTCTGACTAAGACTGCAGGAGAGTGTGAGCCCTTGGGGCTGTCATGCCGCAAACTTTTCTTCCTGGAATTAACAAGAGAAACTCATGAGCACACGTGGAGCTTCCCGCAACGCACAACAGAGAGAGAGCGAGAGAGAGAGAGAAAGAAAGAGAGAGAGCAAGAGATGGGACCATGTAAAGGCACTTCCAACAGATCTCCTCTCATCCTCCCTCTCTTCTTCCTTCCTTCCTCTCCTCCTCCTCGTGCTGCTCTGCCAGTAAAGCCTGTTCCTGCTCACCGTGGCCAGGCTGATGTGGGATGCAAGCAGCTCCATGTGAATGCCTTTTTGCTCTTTAAATAGCAGCTGTACGGCTGCCGTGGCTATCAGGATCAGGGAGTGATCTCCTTTTCTACTCGTTCCTCTCCTCCACGCTCCCTTCAGTCCTCGTGCCTGCCTGTTTGTGTTATTTCTCACCAGCAGACACTCCGCTACCCCACACATCCCTCTCCAGAGGGCAGACTGTGGGTTGCGTTCCCTCTTCTCCTCGGCTGGGCTGTGTGGGGTTCGGAGTCAGAGCGCTGGGAGATGTATTCCCTCTGAAACCAGGAGTGAGGGGGGGGCAGGAAGTAACTCTGCAGCCGTAGAGGCAGCATCGGCGTCGACAGCGGTGGCCACAGTGAGCGTGTGAGAGAGAGATTAGAGTAGTGGAGCACTTTGCTGAGCTAAGCTGTGCCATAGCGTGTTCCGTCTGGCTCCGTGCGCTCTGGTGAGGCAGGGGCGTCCAGGAGGGGAGACATGTGGCTCAGCCCAAAGCCTCAGGACCAGGACCAGTGAAGAGCAGCACTCAGCAGCCTCTAGCAGTATGGCAGAGCCAGAGACCCACTGATGATTCCAGCCTGACTGATGCCAGCCCATGTGTGGGTTACCATGCGTCACAGCCACGCCGCACCAGAGGGAAACACAGCCATGTGATAGTGGACTCAGTCGAAGAGCAACTCTTGGACATGTTTTCCAGGGAAAAGTTTGTATTTTTCTCAATTTTTGAACTTGTTTTGTTTCTCTTGGTGCTGTTTGGCGGTCCAGAGCTCAGCCACCATGCAAGGACTAAAGCCAGATGGAACAAGGGGGGTAAGTGATGACCTGCTGGGATGTTTGATGATTTGGTTGGTGGTCTGAGGTTCAGGTCTTTGATTCGTCTCTCGTAGTCTGTGTTTATTGAGCTGATTGAGAGGTCAACGGGCACCCAATGTGAGACATCTGGGGTGGGACAGTGATGAAAACATGGATGCCATTTCCCATCATTGCCATCCCGTGTTGCCCTTGCCCCAAGACAGAGAACACCTTTTGGTTGATATCTTTTTGCTAAATATGGTGTTTTTATTCCTTTCTCAATAGAACATTTACACATTTGATCCTCCAAGCTTTTAAGTTTGTGTGCGTGTGTGTGTGTGCAGACTGTGGTCTGCCAGTGTGTGTTGAGGTTCACAGGGTGTGCATTTCCAGGTGGGACATAATGCAGATGTACAGTAAGAAGGTGTTAAAACCAAGCGAAGGGGGGGTGCATCTTCAATCCATTTCTCAAAGCCCAGGGGAGTGTGTGACAGATAAAGATAATCTGAACACCCAAGCATCTGGGATTCTGTGTTAAAGACCCAGATCACTAGTCTGAGTAGAGGTATTAATAATTTCTCTAACCCTCCACAGGAGCCTTCCTCTCCCTCCTCTTCTCTCAGCGTTGAATCCCCTTTGGATTAAAAGAAACCTCTAATCTTTGTGCTGCTGCTCTGATGCATCCGTGAGAAGGCTGGAGATGCTCTCTGCAGCCCATCAGCGTTGTTAGCTCTCATGGCTCCTGCTTAGCGGACTGTGCCTGTCTTCAAAGAGAGAGCCTCGCTCGTCACCATCACCATCCATTTAATGATTCCCCCTCTCCTGCTCGCACGCCCGCCCGCCCACCACTGCTCCCTCGCTCCTTGCTCATTCTCTCACCCTCTCTCTCTCCCGTCTCTCACTCATTCCTCCCCTCGCATCTCCCTGCTGTCGTTCCTGCTCCCTCGCTCTTTGCTCATTCTCTCACCCTCTCTCTCTCCCATCTCTCACTCATTCCCCCCCTCGCATCTCCCTGCTGTCGTTCCTGCTCCCTCGCTCTTTGCTCATTCTCTCACCCGTCTCTCACTCATTCCCCCCCTCGCATCTCCCTGCTGTCGTTCCTGCTCCCACACTCTCCTCCCATCCATAGAAGATCATTAATGCACAGGATTCCTGAGTTAACGACATTGACCAGTCTCTCAGATAGGTGTGCAGTGTATGCTCACACTGAGCGATGGATGAGCAGCTCCTTCTGAAGTTCCTATTTTCTCCCCTGCCAGACTCCCATTTCACGCACGTTTAAAACATTCTTTACATGAGGGATGGGTTTTTAGACAGACAACCTCCTCACTATTCTGCCTCTGCATGAGAAAGGCTCCCAGGTATTCCAATGTGGTGTCTAGATGTGGCAACATCTGGTATACCATAGTGGTTTTACTACTATGAAGGAGCAGGCAGGAATTTTGAGAAGAAGATATTCATTTTCTAAGAATAAGTACACATACCAACCTTCTTTAAATTGGGAACATCGTCAGGGGAAAAGAATAAGAAAAAACTGGGAAACCCCTGGGTTGAGGCAGAATATCTCCAGTGTCTGAATTATAATCTGTAAAAGGGTTGAGGCAGAATATCTCCAGTGTCTGAATTATAATCTGTAAAAGGGTTGAGGCAGAATATCTCCAGTGTCTGAATTATAATCTGTAAAAGGGTTGAGGCAGAATATCTCCAGTGTCTGAATTATAATCTGTAAAAGGGTTGAGGCAGAATATCTCCAGTGTCTGAATTATAATCTGTAAAAGGGTTGAGGCAGAATATCTCCAGTGTCTGAATTATAATCTGTAAAAGGGTTGAGCCCAGAATATCTCCAGTATCTGAATTATAATCTGTCCAGTGTCTGAAAAAGGGTTGAGGCAGAATATCTCCAGTGTCTGAATTATAATCTGTAAAAGGGTTGAGGCAGAATATCTCCAGTGTCTGAATTATAATCTGTAAAGTGTCTGGTTGAGGCAGAATATCTCCAGTGTCTGAATTATAATCTGTAAAAGGGTTGAGGCAGAATATCTCCAGTGTCTGAATTATAATCTGTAAAAGGGTTGAGGCAGAATATCTCCAGTGTCAGTGAATATCTCCAGTGTCTGAATTATAATCTGTAAAAGGGTTGAGGCAGAATATCTCCAGTGTCTGAATTATAATCTGTAAAAGGGTTGAGGCAGAATATCTCCAGTGTCTGAATTATAATCTGTAAAAGGGTTGAGGCAGAATATCTCCAGTGTCTGAATTATAATCTGTAAAAGGGTTGAGGCAGAATATCTCCAGTGTCTGAATTATAATCTGTAAAAGGGTTGAGGCAGAATATCTCCAGTGTCTGAATTATAATCTTTAAAAGGGTTGAGGCAGAATATCTCCAGTGTCTGATTATAATCTGTAAAAGGGTTAATCTGTCTGAATTAAATCTGTAAAAGGGTTGAGGCAGAATATCTCCAGTGTCTGAATTATAATCTGTAAAGGGTTGAGGCAGAATATCTCCAGTGTCTGAATTATAATCTGTAAAAGGGTTGAGGCAGAATATCTCCAGTGTCTGAATTATAATCTGTAAAAGGGTTGAGGCAGAATATCTCCAGTGTCTGAATTATAATATGTAAAAGGTTTGAGGCAGAATATCTCCAGTGTCTGAATTATAATCTGTAAAAGGGTTGAGGCAGAATATCTCCAGTGTCTGAGAATATCTCCATTATAATCTGTAAAAGGGTTGAGGCAGAATATCTCCAGTGTCTGAATTATAATCTGTAAAAGGGTTGAGGCAGAATATCTCCAGTGTCTGAATTATAATCTGTAAAAGGGTTGAGGCAGAATATCTCCAGTGTCTGTGTCTGAATATCTCCAATTATAATCTGTAAAAGGGTTGAGGCAGAATATCTCCAGTGTGTCTGAATTGTAATATGTAAAAGGGTTGAGGCAGAATATCTCAGTGTGTCAGTGTAAAAGGGTGTCTGAATATCTCCAGTGTGTGTCTGTAATCTGTAAAAGGGTTGAGGCAGAATATCTCCAGTGTGTGCCTGAATTGTAATATGTAAAAGGGTTGAGGCAGAATATCTCCAGTGTGTGTCTGAATTGTAATCTGTAAAAGGGTTGAGGCAGAATATCTCCAGTGTGTGTCTGAATTGTAATCTGTAAAAGGGTTGAGGCAGAATATCTCCAGTGTGTGTCTGAATTGTAATCTGTAAAAGGGTTGAGGCAGAATATCTCCAGTGTGTGTCTGAATTGTAATCTGTAAAAGGGTTGAGGCAGAATATCTCCAGTGTGTGTCTGAATTGTAATCTGTAAAAGGGTTGAGGCAGAATATCTCCAGTGTGTGTCTGAATTGTAATCTGTAAAAGGCAGAATATCTCCAGTGTGTGATTGTAATCTGTAAAAGGGTTGAGGCAGAATATCTCCAGTGTGTGTCTGAATTGTAATCTGTAAAAGGGTTGAGGCAGAATATCTCCAGTGTGTGTCTGAATTGTAATCTGTAAAAGGGTTGAGGCAGAATATCTCCAGTGTGTGTCTGAATTGTAATCTGTAAAAGGGTTGAGGCAGAATATCTCCAGTGTGTGTCTGAATTGTAATATGTAATTCTGGTGGGAAAGTAGCTCCAGTGTGATTTCCCAGCAATCTTTATCCCTTTGTGAAACAGAGGCCAGTGATCTCCCCTAGTGTAATTAGGCCATGTATCCCCTGGCCATGTGCTGTGTGCAGTTGGACCAATCACCCCATAGCCTAAGCACAAGCTCTGCAGCCGCACAGCTACACATGCCGAATTACAGCCCCATATCCCGTTTGAAAATAGTAATTGTATCCATGAATGTGGTGAGATCAGTGTGGGTTAACATGTTATGGGTATGCTGCAATTACCTGCTTGGGATGGAGTTGGCAAAACTGCAGCTGATTTATTTTGTATTTCAGTCCAATGTCATCCAATGTCAATGTCTGTCTAGCTCATGAATGTAGAGTCACCTTTATGTAGAGGGTTGTCCTGAGGACAAGCGCATTTATATCAGTTTTGATATGGTACAGATGTAGGGTGGATGACAGATTACGGAGGTGTTACCCACTCAATGTCATCCCTCCTCTGGACAGGCTGTATATCCCCTCCAACCTGCATGGTATTCATAATCAAGCTTTGATACCTTGAATCAGCTGTGTAGTGTTAGGGAAAATACTGAAACGTCCACCCCTTGGGGTCCTGAGGACTGAGTTTGGGAAACTTTTTGTTTGTTTGTTTTGTTGTATTTCACCTTTATTTAACCAGGTAGGCCAGTTGAGAACAAGTTCTCAATCACAACTGCGACCTGGCCAAGATAAAGCAAAGCAGTGCGACAAAAACAACAACACAAACGTACAGTCAATAACACAATAGAACAATCTATGTACAGTGTGTGCAAATGTAGAAGAATAGGGAGGTAGGGCAATAAATAGGCCATAGAGGCTAAATAAAAGCATTCAAACTGGAGTGATAGATGTGCCAATAATGTGCAAGTAGAGATACTGGGGTACAAAAGAGCAAGAGGATAACAATAATGTGCAAGTAGAGATACTGGGGTACAAAAGAGCAAGAGGATAACAATAATGTGCAAGTAGAGATACTGGGGTACAAAAGAGCAAGAGGATAACAATAATGTGCAAGTAGAGATACTGGGGTGCAAAAGAGCAAGAGGATAACAATATGTGCAAGTAGAGATACTGGGGTACAAAAGAGCAAGAGGATAACAATAATGTGCAAGTAGAGATACTGGGGTACAAAAGAGCAAGAGGATAACAATAATGTGCAAGTAGAGATACTGGGGTACAAAAGAGCAAGAGGATAACAATAATGTGCAAGTAGAGATACTGGGGTGCAAAAGAGCAAGAGGATAACAATAATGTGCAAGTAGAGATACTGGGGTACAAAAGAGCAAGAGGATAACAATATGTGCAAGTAGAGATACTGGGGTGCAAAAGAGCAAGAGGATAACAATAATGTGCAAGTAGAGATACTGGGGTACAAAAGAGCAAGAGGATAACAATAATGTGCAAGTAGAGATACTGGGGTACAAAAGAGCAAGAGGATAACAATAATGTGCAAGTAGAGATACTGGGGTGCAAAAGAGCAAGAGGATAACAATATGTGCAAGTAGAGATACTGGGGTGCAAAAGAGCAAGAGGATAACAATATGTGCAAGTAGAGATACTGGGGTGCAAAAGAGCAAGAGGATAACAATATGTGCAAGTAGAGATACTGGGGTACAAAAGAGCAAGAGGATAAAATAATGTGCAAGTAGAGATACTGGGGTGCAAAAGAGCAAGAGGATAACAATATGTGCAAGTAGAGATACTGGGGTGCAAAAGAGCAAGAGGATAACAATATGTGCAAGTAGAGATACTGGGGTACAAAAGAGCAAGAGGATAACAATATGTGCAAGTAGAGATACTGGGGTGCAAAAGAGCAAGAGGATAACAATATGTGCAAGTAGAGATACTGGGGTGCAAAAGAGCAAGAGGATAACAATATGTGCAAGTAGAGATACTGGGGTACAAAAGAGCAAGAGGATAACAATAATGTGCAAGTAGAGATACTGGGGTACAAAAGAGCAAGAGGATAACAATATGTGCAAGTAGAGATACTGGGGTGCAAAAGAGCAAGAGGATAACAATAATGTGCAAGTAGAGATACTGGGGTACAAAAGAGCAAGAGGATAACAATATGTGCAAGTAGAGATACTGGGGTGCAAAAGAGCAAGAGGATAACAATAATGTGCAAGTAGAGATACTGGGGTACAAAAGAGCAAGAGGATAACAATAATGTGCAAGTAGAGATACTGGGGTGCAAAGAGCAAGAGGATAACAATAATGTGCAAGTAGAGATACTGGGGTACAAAAGAGCAAGAGGATAACAATAATGTGCAAGTAGAGATACTGGGGTACAAAAGAGCAAGAGGATAACAATAATGTGCAAGTAGAGATACTGGGGTACAAAAGAGCAAGAGGATAACAATAATGTGCAAGTAGAGATACTGGGGTACAAAAGAGCAAGAGGATAACAATAATGTGCAAGTAGAGATACTGGGGTACAAAAGAGCAAGAGGATAACAATAATGTGCAAGTAGAGATACTGGGGTACAAAAGAGCAAGAGGATAACAATAATGTGCAAGTAGAGATACTGGGGTACAAAAGAGCAAGAGGATAACAATAATGTGCAAGTAGAGATACTGGGGTGCAAAAGAGCAAGAGGATAACAATAATGTGCAAGTAGAGATACTGGGGTACAAAGAGCAAGAGGATAACAATATGTGCAAGTAGAGATACTGGGGTACAAAAGAGCAAGAGGATAACAATATGTGCAAGTAGAGATACTGGGGTGCAAAAGAGCAAGAGGATAACAATAATGTGCAAGTAGAGATACTGGGGTACAAAAGAGCAAGAGGATAACAATAATGTGCAAGTAGAGATACTGGGGTACAAAAGAGCAAGAGGATAACAATAATGTGCAAGTAGAGATACTGGGGTGCAAAAGAGCAAGAGGATAACAATAATGTGCAAGTAGAGATACTGGGGTGCAAAAGAGCAAGAGGATAACAATATGTGCAAGTAGAGATACTGGGGTACAAAAGAGCAAGAGGATAACAATAATGTGCAAGTAGAGATACTGGGGTACAAAAGAGCAAGAGGATAACAATAATGTGCAAGTAGAGATACTGGGGTACAAAAGAGCAAGAGGATAACAATAATGTGCAAGTAGAGATACTGGGGTACAAAAGAGCAAGAGGATAACAATAATGTGCAAGTAGAGATACTGGGGTACAAAAGAGCAAGAGGATAACAATAATGTGCAAGTAGAGATACTGGGGTACAAAAGAGCAAGAGGATAACAATAATGTGCAAGTAGAGATACTGGGGTACAAAAGAGCAAGAGGATAACAATAATGTGCAAGTAGAGATACTGGGGTGCAAAAGAGCAAGAGGATAACAATAATGTGCAAGTAGAGATACTGGGGTACAAAAGAGCAAGAGGATAACAATATGTGCAAGTAGAGATACTGGGGTGCAAAAGAGCAAGAGGATA
Source organism: Oncorhynchus keta (assembly GCF_023373465.1). Lineage (NCBI taxonomy): Eukaryota > Metazoa > Chordata > Actinopteri > Salmoniformes > Salmonidae > Oncorhynchus > Oncorhynchus keta. The sequence goes on along the minus strand of NC_068438.1, from coordinate 37,062,351 downwards.
ACAATAATGTGCAAGTAGAGATACTGGGGTGCAAAAGAGCAAGAGGATAACAATATGTGCAAGTAGAGATACTGGGGTACAAAAGAGCAAGAGGATAACAATAATGTGCAAGTAGAGATACTGGGGTGCAAAAGAGCAAGAGGATAACAATAATGTGCAAGTAGAGATACTGGGGTGCAAAAGAGCAAGAGGATAACAATATGTGCAAGTAGAGATACTGGGGTGCAAAAGAGCAAGAGGATAACAATAATGTGCAAGTAGAGATACTGGGGTACAAAAGAGCAAGAGGATAACAATAATGTGCAAGTAGAGATACTGGGGTACAAAAGAGCAAGAGGATAACAATAATGTGCAAGTAGAGATACTGGGGTGCAAAAGAGCAAGAGGATAACAATATGTGCAAGTAGAGATACTGGGGTACAAAAGAGCAAGAGGATAACAATATGTGCAAGTAGAGATACTGGGGTACAAAAGAGCAAGAGGATAACAATAATGTGCAAGTAGAGATACTGGGGTGCAAAAGAGCAAGAGGATAACAATAATGTGCAAGTAGAGATACTGGGGTACAAAAGAGCAAGAGGATAACAATAATGTGCAAGTAGAGATACTGGGGTACAAAAGAGCAAGAGGATAACAATATGTGCAAGTAGAGATACTGGGGTACAAAAGAGCAAGAGGATAACAATAATGTGCAAGTAGAGATACTGGGGTACAAAAGAGCAAGAGGATAACAATATGTGCAAGTAGAGATACTGGGGTGCAAAAGAGCAAGAGGATAACAATATGTGCAAGTAGAGATACTGGGGTACAAAAGAGCAAGAGGATAACAATAATGTGCAAGTAGAGATACTGGGGTGCAAAAGAGCAAGAGGATAACAATATGTGCAAGTAGAGATACTGGGGTGCAAAAGAGCAAGAGGATAACAATATGTGCAAGTAGAGATACTGGGGTGCAAAAGAGCAAGAGGATAACAATATGTGCAAGTAGAGATACTGGGGTGCAAAAGAGCAAGAGGATAACAATATGTGCAAGTAGAGATACTGGGGTACAAAAGAGCAAGAGGATAACAATATGTGCAAGTAGAGATACTGGGGTACAAAAGAGCAAGAGGATAACAATATGTGCAAGTAGAGATACTGGGGTACAAAAGAGCAAGAGGATAACAATATGTGCAAGTAGAGATACTGAGGATAACAAAAGTGCAAGAGGATAACAATAATGTGCAAGTAGAGATACTGGGGTACAAAAGAGCAAGAGGATAACAATAATGTGCAAGTAGAGATACTGGGGTGCAAAAGAGCAAGAGGATAACAATAATGTGCAAGTAGAGATACTGGGGTACAAAAGAGCAAGAGGATAACAATAATGTGCAAGTAGAGATACTGGGGTGCAAAAGAGCAAGAGGATAACAATATGTGCAAGTAGAGATACTGGGGTGCAAAAGAGCAAGAGGATAACAATATGTGCAAGTAGAGATACTGGGGTGCAAAAGAGCAAGAGGATAACAATATGTAGTAACAATATGTGGATGAGGTAGTTGGGTGGGCTATTTACAGATTGGCTGTGTACAGGTACAGTGATCGGTAAGCTGCTCTGACAGCTGATGCTTAACCTCTTGCTCCTACCAGACACGCAGGCGTCCCATCTAGACATCTGGAAATGCAAATACGCTACGCTAAATGCTAATAGCACTCGTTAAAACTCAAACGTTCATTAAAATACACATGCAGGGTACTGAATTAAAGCTACACTCGTTGTGAATCCAGGCAACAAGTCAGATTTTTAAAATGCTTTTCGGCGAAAGCATGAGAAGCTATTATCTGATAGCATGTAACACCCCAAAAGACCCGCAGGGGACGTAAACAAAATAATTAGCATAGTCGGCGCTACACAAAACGCACAAATAAAATATAAAACAATTATTACCTTTGACCATCTTCTTTGTTGGCACTCCTAGATGTCCCATAATCACTATTGGGTCTTTTTTTCGATTAAATCGGTCCATATATAGCCTAGATATCGATCTATGAAGACTGTGTGATAAACGGGAAAAAATAGCGTCTTATAACGTAACGTCATTTTTTAACATTAAAAAAGTCGACGATAAACTTTCACAAAACACTTCGAAATACTTTTGTAATGCAACTTTAGGTATTAGTAAACGTTAATAAGCGATCAAATTGATCACGAGGCGATGTATATTCTATAGCTGTACGTCTGTAAATAATGTCCGGGTAAATCTCAACCAAAATATCCGGTCGGAGACCGGAAGAAAGGCGCTACCTTGTGTCCGTTTGACCAAGAAACAAATCGTAGGCAAATGACAAGACTGTTGACATCGTGTGGAAGCTGTATGTAATTGCAACCTCGGCCCCATTTAATGTGGTTCACATTCAACAATGGGTTCTAGTGGCGCATGGATATATTATCACATTTTCAGTGATCAGATTTTCCTGCACTTTTCGATGAAACGCACATTCTGTTATAGTCACAGCCGTGATTTAACCAGTTTTATAAACGTCTGAGTGTTTTCTATCCACACATACTAATCATAAGCATATACTATATCCTGGCATGAGTAGCAGGGCGCTGAAATGTTGCGCGATTTTTAACAGAATGTTTGAAAAAGTAGGGGGTAGGAGTAACAGGTTAAAGTTAGAGAGGGAGATATAAGTCTCCAGCTTCAGTGGTTTTTGCTATTCTTTCCAGTCATTGGCAGCAGAGAACTGGAAGGAAAGGTGGTCAAAGGCTTTGGGGATGACCAGTGAAATATATCTGCTGGAGTGCGTGCTACGGGTGGGTGTTGCTATGGTGACCAGTGAGCAGAGATAAGGTGGGGCTTTACCTAGCAAATACTTGTAGATGATCTAGAGCCAGTGGGTTTGGCGACGAATATGAAGTGAGGACCAGCCAACGAGAGCGTACAGGTTGCAGTGGTTAATAGTATATAGGGCTTTGGTGATAAAACGGATGGCACTGTAATAGACAGCATCCAGTTTGCCAAGTAGAGTGTTTTAAGCTATTTTGTAAATGACATCGCCGAAGTCAAGGATCAGTAGGATAGTCAGTTTGACGAGGGTATGGTTGACAGCATGAGTGAAGGAGGCTTTGTTGCGAAATAGAGAACCCATTATTGATGTCATTTTGGATTGTAGATGTTAAGGTTAGGTTAATGTAAGGGTGAAAGTTGCTAATTAGGAAAAATGCTAATGTTGTCCATGATAAGATGTGAACACGTAACCTTTGGGTTGCTAGATGTTCACATTAAAAGCTAACCCATCCACCACGACCAACCACCATCCTTTAGTTTTTTCCTTAAGTAACCTTCTGTCTTATGTATCCATGCCCCAGATTTTCATTTACCATGTTACGTCTTGTCTATGAAACCAGGTAGGGCTGGTTGAGAGGGAGGGAGAGAAGAAGGCTTTGCTGTGATATCACAGACTGAGCTCCACGTACAACAGATGAAAAGTGAGCTCACTCCGGTTCTGGAGGCTCATTTTTCCTGCTGGCTCCGACCCCTGACTTACTGAAGAGAACCTAGCTGAGGCAACCCCTGGAAGAATAATGCTACACCACAACAGTGCAATGCACTGCTCTCTCTATCTCTCTCTTTATTTATTTCTCTTTCTCGATCTCTCCCTCTCTCCCCCACCTTTCTCTCTCTTTCTCCCTTCCCTCACTCTCTCTCAGCTCTCCTGTGACTGAGTGTCTGTGTTGAGGATGGGAGAACGAAGAGGAGATTTATAGAGCAGGTTTTTTAGAAGAGTTATGAATTTTCCCTCAACTTCCTGCCCATATGGGGTCTAGTACCACAGATTGGGCCAAGCCGCCAGGCCAAGAACAGGGATGTCCATTATTCAATAGTTAGACAAGTGATATCAAACACGTGCGAGGGAAGTTGTGTTCGTCATTTATTTTGTTGTGTTCCCTGGGCATTGAGTACCTCACATCATACGACTCTATAGGTCCACAAGGCTGAATAGGGAAATTCAATTATTTTGTCAATTTCCACCAGAGTTGATGCAGTTCAGTGTTCTTTTTATGATGGATTCTAACTTATTTGACTGAATGTGTGTCTCTGTATGAGGTAGACTCTTCACACAACAGGGCAGGATGTACTCTGGCTTGACTGGATTGGTATTATATTGTACCTCTTTATTCTGCAGTACCTCTATATTCTATAGTACCTCCACATTCTGTAGTACAGTACATCTATATTATACAGTATAATTTGTCATTTTTATTAGGATCCCCATTAGCTAACGCCGTAACGTATTATCCATCCACACAATGTGAAAATTCTAATTTTGAACATGAATACCATCCAAAACGTTTGTATTTAGTGGAAGTGTACTGAATGTTTTGAGTGTGTTTTGATTAGGATGAGTCATAGGAAATGCTGCCAGGGCCAGTGACAGGGTCCAGGATTCTTCAATATAAAATACATCAAAGCAGAGCACAGTAAACCTCTATTTAATTCAACAGAAACAGAACCATGTTTTTTAGCTATTATAGACTTGAGAGATGGAATTACTGATTTAAAAAATGTGTAAAGCACCATAGCTTTGGATAGCTCTGCTCTCCCTCCCCAGGTCTACCCCCCACCGTCATACAGTACACCATAATTGCCTCATTCCACTCATACTCTCGCTGATGAAGCCTCCATCTAATTGCAGTGGAAATTGCACCTAACAATAACAGTCTTTAATGGGTGAATTTCAGACTGTAAATATGACACTGTAGTGTGATGGATAGGAGCAGGTGGGTTTTACTGCCAGATACGCTTTCACTCTGGCCTTTTTATCCTTGAATACAGCTTAGGGACTGTGGTGACTTTACAGTGGTGCATACTCACATTCACTGCCGCAAGTGCACACGCACACATACACACACGCACACGCACATGCACATGCACACACATGCACATGCACACACACGCACACGCACACGCACACACACTTAAAACATACCTTGGTGACTGAAAAACCATTTAAGGGCAATATAGACGGGTTGGTTGTTCAGAAACAACGGAGTTGGCTTAGATTGTTGACAACATGTAAACTATATTGCGTCAAAAATGTTCATTGAAAACATAAATACATTTACAGATTGAGCACTTGTTGTCTCTCAAATATATCGTTGCAGTCGTTGGTTAGCTAGCTAGAGAATTTTAGCCATGCTATCATTGACGTGAAATCAGTCAAAACACCTCAAAACAAGACACGGTATCAAGAACATGATGAAACGAGCTGAAATGAGCCACTTATGATTCCACAGATGGCAGTTTCTTGTCATTGTTGCTAGCAATCTGGCCATCCAGAATGACAACAACACGTTGACTTCTGCCCCATGGAAGCACACACATCGTTTTCGTGACTTTGTCAGCTAACCCATCTATAAAATAAGGTTATATTACAGACTGTATAAGTCTCTGCTCCCTGTAATAATTGTCAGTTCTCTATGCCTTGTACTGGTATGAATGTCAGCCATTGCTGTTCCTTTATCTTTGCATTATTCAGTGAGTCCCCAGCACATAGAGGGTGTTTCCCCCTGCAGTTAGCTGACTCTCATAGATCATGTGGAAGGAATGCATGGGCTGACCTCATATACTGGCATTTGCATCTTATGGAATTGATGATGATGGCAATGTTGTTGTTGATGATGACTGTGATGGAGAACATCATCTTTCTTGTTGTGTTGATATTGTTGACCTGTCTTTTTTTCAAGTAAACCAATGCCATTTTAACAATATTTTCTCATTCCTCGTTCAAATCTCCCCTTTATATAACAATCCAAGACATCCCAAAATGCCTTTAGAGAAAGTTAGCTTTGTCCTAGTGTATTTATTTTTTTCTTCTGCTGTTGCCAAGGTAATGATGCTGCCAGGGTCAAAAACAGCAATCTTCAGAGTGGACATAACACTTATGCTTCTCCCGTTTCTTTCCTTTACCAGTCAGTCTTTCTCTCTTACTCGCTCCTTTTACTGACTTGCTTTCTCTCCCCTCCATCTTTCTCTTTCTCCCTCTTTCTCTCTCTCTCTCTCTCTCTCTCTCTCTCTCTCTCTCTCTCTCTCTCTCTCTCTCTCTCTCTCTCTCTCTCTCTCCTCCATCTTTCTCTCTCTCCCTCTCTCTCTCTCTCCCTCTCTCTCTCCCTCTCTCTCCCTCTCTCTCTCCTCCATCTTTCTCTCTCTCCTCCATCTTTCTCTCTCTCTCTCTCTCTCCCTCTCTCTCTCTCCCCTCCATCTTTCTCTCTCTCTCTCCCTCTCTCTCTCCCTCCCCCGTCTCTCTTTGCTCTCTGTAATAAAACTTTAAAGAGATAAGAAGCTTTTTTTTACTATTTCAGGGTCACCATTATCCTGAATAATGCATTGACAGGTGAAGAGGAGTTTGAGTTCTGTGGAGGATAGAAGCACAGGCTTCAATTAAATTATACATCATTATCACAGCTGGCAAGCCTGGCGTGGCGTTCGCTGACTCTCGCCTCCTCTAAATGTTCCATGTTTCTGTCTTGTTCAATATTGTGTGTGGAGCAACAGCAGATTCTTGTTCCAGTAGACCTGGCCTGGGATGCAGATGAGACAGACTGGATGGTACTGTAGAAGGAAATGGTAAAGCACCCTCTGTATCAGATATGAAATGGCTAGCTAGTTATCGCTGCGCACTAGTAGCATTCAATTGGTGACGTCACTTGCTCTGACACCTTGATGTAATTGTTTCCTTTGTTTTGCAAAAGGCCCGTGGCTTTGGTAGAGTGATAAGTAATGATGCTTTGTGGGTGATGGTTGTTGATGTGTTCAGAGGGTCCCTAGTTCGCGACCAGGTTGGTGCAAGGAGAAGGACAGAAGCAACACTGTAACACCACAAAGCATCATTACCTATCATTACCTATCCAATGCAACACAGTATATTGTCATATACCTCAAGCAATTTGCAGAGTTCAGAGAGGTATCAAGCATTTTGAAATCTAAATCAGATTTGAGTTAACTTTCCCTAGCAGAAGTTCATCAGTCCAGTCTTCTGTGACATTCAGAGCTGTTATTACCTGTCCTGTGTTAGTGCCGCATTATTAACACTGTCCTTATCACACTAGCTAATTAACCCCCAAGCCCTTCATTTACCCACCAATAGTGCACAATAATGAATTTACTGCATGTGCTCATTACTCAGATTGATGGATTAAGATAACAGTTGTGTTATCAGTCCTATTTAAATATGGCATTTTCAATGGGTTATTTCTTCACCAAATGATCATCTGTAGCTTGGAGAACCAGTGGTGCGTATTATTCAGAGTTCCTCAGCACCTCCTCAGACATTCTGGCTGAGTCTGAATGATGGGGGTTGTGCTATGATTGCAAACAAGTCCTGTAGAGATATTTTGCACTTTAAACTCGCATTTGAACCAGTCATTAATTTGTTAGGGTTTGTTAGTCTGTCTCTTTTTCTGCAGAGGGTACAGAGGCAAATCAAAGAAATGCAGCACTTGTTTTTGTAGCAAAGCGTTGCCATTTTATGCCGGCTGAATTTCAATTAGAGAAAGGCTGTGATTGTGTAATGAACACCTGAGCGTGACTGTGGTAATCTTGGCCTCTGTCGTCGTCCTCCTGTGAAAGGCCTCTCCGTGTGTTGGTGTATGGTATTGATGGTATTGTAAGCTCATATTTAGCGGTGCTTTAGGCCCCTGTGCACGTTTGTGATGAATTAGAATGTTTATTCTCGCTTTGCCTGCCTTGGAAAATATTTCCCAATCTCTGTGTATGTAATGTCTGGTGCATCGGAATATTAACATGTTCTCCCCTCTACCCACTGATGCCCTAGCCTCTCAAGCTGCTTGATCTCACAAGTTTACAAACCCTGGAACGTCTCCCTGGAAAGTCTAGACTTTACCTGGGCTCAAGACAATAACTTTTGGAATATTACCTTAATCGTTTGATTACAATTGTTCAAAAAGACATCAGATGTCCCAGAAGGGAATGTGCAGGCACAAAGGATAAAATATATAGATGTGCCTCAGTATGATGGAGAGGACATGAGAAAATGTGGAATCACATTGGAGTTTAATAGACTGGCGGTGCCACTGCAGTCTAGTCTTTGGGAATGATTTTGCTAGTGTTATATATTTGTACTATTTCAACTGTAAGTGGAGGGTATGTAATGACAGAGAGAAGTTATATGAAACCTTGTTCGATTGTGAAAGATGACGGCGAGGGAGCATGTAGACTGAGGCTCGATTAAGAGTTTAATGACTGGTAAAATTGTAGCGCTCCATCCAAGGTGACCCTGCAGAGTGAGGTTTTCATGCCACAGAGCCACAGCCAGATGAAAAGTGAAGGTAATCCTTCCTACCTTTCTCCCTTATAGCTGTCACCTGCACAGGCATTGTCACCCAGGCCCAAGGCATGTAATTACACCTTTAGTGGCTTTAGGAGGCCTGCACCATTCATTCTCAGCATAATCTCAGACTACAGCACAGATACATCACGCCTGAATGAAGGCCTCTCTCTCTCTCTCTCTCTCTCTCTCTCTCTCTCTCTCTCTCTCTCTCTCTCTCTCTCTCTCTCTCTCTCTCTCTCTCGCTCTCTCTCTCTCTCTCTCTCTCTCTCTCTCTCTCTCTCTCTCTCTCTCTCTCTCTCTCTCTCTCTCTCTCTCTCTCTCTCTCTCTCTCTCTCTCTCTCCCTCTCTCCTCTCTCTCTCTCTCTCTCTCTCTCTCTCTCTCTCTCTCTCTCTCTCTCTCTCTCTCTCTCTCGCTCTCGCTCTCGCTCTCGCTCTCGCTCTCGCTCTCGCTCTCGCTCTCGCTCTCTGTCTCTCGCTCTCTGTCTCTCTCGCCCTTTGGAGCAAGGCGTTAATGGAATTTCATGAATTCAGGTTTGATTCATGGTTAGTAGGGTGTTAAATGCCTTAATGTTATTTAGACATAGTAATCTCCCTAGAACCTAGACTTAACTCCAGGTCTGTTAGTTGAAAGACCAGGCAAGGGTAGAGAGTGAGAGGAGAGCACAAGCTTGTGTCTGGGTCGACTGGCAGCCAGCCTTGACACCATTAGCTCTGGTGACACATTACGGTTCTGTTCGCCGTGTAATTTGTTTTGTCTGTCAATCTGATGGATGTCTTGTTTGCCGAAACTTCCCCACACAATGGAAAATGGTGGCTCGAGGACATTTTTAAACGCACTTCAGAAAGGGAGGCAGAAGGCATTTGTTTTCTCCAAACAGGTTTTTAGTGTTAATGAGTGTAGTCAGCAATACGCTGTGGACGGTGAGCAGAACCAGACATGGGCTAATTAAAGGTGAAAAGCTAATTTTGGGGAGAAGGGCAGGGTCAGGGGGGTGGGACGAGGGATGGGGGGGGGTAGGAGGAGGGCGAGGGAGCTGGGGGAGGGTGCCCAGGGACATGAGCTTGGAATAATTTCCTCAGATCAGTGTGGTGAATAAGTGCTGCTGGTATTTATCACCTGTCACTCCGCACTCAACCCTGGCTCCGTTCCCACCCTTTCATGCACCTTAAACGTCACAGATTACACTCCTTCTGGTCTCTATTGGCCCTTTCTGAGTGTAATCCATGCCAGTTTTATGACCTTCCAACAGCTTTGCATCTCTATTTTTTTTTATTTTTCAATATTCTTCACCCACTTTTTCTCCCTAATTTGGTTATTACAATCTGGTCCCATCGCTGCAACTCCCCAACAGGCTCACGAGAGGTGAAGGTCAAGTCATGCTTCCTCCGAAACATGACCTGCCAAGCTACGCTTCTTAACACCCGCTCACGTAACCAGGAAGCCAGCTGCACCAATGTGTCAGAGGAAAAACCGTTCAACTGATGACCGAGTCAGCCTGCAGGGGCCCGGCCCGCCACAAGGAGGCGCTAGAGCGCAATGAGCCTCCCCTAACCCGGATGATGCTGGGCAAACTGTGGACCGCCCTATGGGACTCCCGGTTACGGCCGGTAATGACACAGCCTGGGATCAAACCCCAGGCTATAGTGATGCCGCAACACTGCGATGCAGTGCCTTAGACCGCTGTGCCACTTTGGAGGCCTTACATCTCTATTTCTATCTAATTCATTTTGTGTTTATATTGTTTTCACAGTTGGACCTGCGAATGAGCCAACCCGGGCAGAGAAGCAGGGGAGTGGGCATTTTCCATCATTCAAAAATTGGAAATGAACTAGTTTGGATAAAGTTAATTTAAATAATAAGAGAGAAAATAGATTAAAAGTTAATTAATTAACAGCACCAATCTGAAAGGGCACTTTCATCATAGAAGGACAAAAGGACAGGTGCTCAGGCAGACCTCTATCTCTGCACGTGCCTGGCTCACAGAGAAGGCTGAAGCACGGTTGGACACCGCTGCCTTCTGTCAGGTGACAGCTCGTGGAGACATCAGATGGCTGGTGTGGTTTATAAATGTCACGTCCTCACCACTCTCCTCCAGCCCTGCGCTGTGGGGAACCATCAACAGAGACAACAGCCACTCCTTAGCCACTCAGCTAAGGAAACAGCTCTGTGATAGACTGTCAGCTCACATTAATGATCCAGCGCCCACTTACACTTGATTAGGGGTGAGAGGACATTATAATAAGCATGGATAGGGATGTTGTAGGGTCGGAAATCAGGTGCCACACTTTCTTTCCTGATCTGGCAGCTTTACTGAGGTAGAGTGAGTGAGCGAGTGAGCGAGGGAGAGAGGGACTAACAGATATATCACATTCTTAAAGGCATGGTTTCCCCACCGTCTCTCGGTGTGGGGAAGATACTGTGTGACAGAATCTTTTCACTGCTCTAATCCATGGAGCTGGGATGACATGTTATTTAGGTATCAGCACCAGTGCATTACTGTGATGATAAGAAGATGCAACTCTGCAAGCTCTTTTTTTAACGGTTTTAGAGCCCAGGCACCAAGCAGTCAGCAAAACACCTCTTGGAAGGAAAAATTCCCTTTTCAATGACAACAGAAACAGCAGAACAGATACTGCAGGCCTATGTTGCTGAAACAGATACTGTCCTAATCTCTTCATTCATTCACAAAGCTGTCTATTTAACCATGACATGTTGCCAAGTGAAATGAGAGACTTGCAGCGCCACAGAGAAACGTTTCAGGAGAGAGACCCTGGGATTATTCAAATGGAGAATGTGGGAGAATGAGCTTTGCTTTGTTTCTCAATGTGTTTGTTTCTTTTTCCGTCCTTGTGAATGTGGAGCCAGACTAATCTCAGAGGGATATGCAGATGGCTGAGAGGAATGACTGTCTGGCTCCCTGCAGCTTCTATCCTACAAATACAATATATCTACTTAAGAGAGATGGGGATATTTTGATACAAGAAATACTGTGTGGACTAATTGTGTTGCAGTAATATACAATGACAAATTAGCTTTGCTTTCTTTCTTCAAAACCCAATGGTTTTGTCCCCCAAAAATTCTCCCAAATATGTATAATAGCTATGAAAAATGAGCTTGAAGTAGAATGTCAGAGTTACTTATTAGTGCAGATGTCTATGATAATTCAATAAATATAGATGTTTTTTCATTATTCCTTATGATTTGCATAAGTGAAGTACAGGTGCTCATAGTTTTACCCACTACATAGTTGTACACATATGGTTGTGTATGCTGTCTGTGACCCATAAGGACTCATACCTGCTAATGAAAGGGGAATAAACATGGCAGCTTCCTGCTGATGAAAGGGGAAGAAACATGGCAGCTTCCTGCTGATGAAAGGGGAAGAAACATGGCAGCTTCCTGCTGATGAAAGGGGAATAAGCACTGCTGATCCCTGCTGATGAAAGGGGAATAAGCACTGCTGCTCCCTGCTGATGAAAGGGGAATAAACATGGCAGCTTCCTGCTGATGAAAGGGGAAGAAACATGGCAGCTTCCTGCTGATGAAAGGGGAAGAAACATGGCAGCTCCCTGCTGATGAAAGGGGAATAAGCACTGCTGATCCCTGCTGATGAAAGGGGAATAAGCACTGCTGCTCCCTGCTGATGAAAGGGGAATAAACATGGCAGCTCCTTGCTGATGAAAGGGGAATAAACATGGCAGCTCCTTGCTGATGAAAGGGGAATAAACATGGCAGCTCCCTACTGACAAAGGGGGAATAAACATGGCAGCTCCCTGCTGATGAACGGGGAATAAACAAGGCCAGCTCCCTGCTGATGAATGGGGAATTAACATGGCCAGCTTCCTGCTGATGAAAGGGGAATAAACAAGGCCAGCTCCCTGCTGACAAAAGGGGAATAAACATGGCAGCTCCCTGCTGATGAATGGGGAATTAACATGGCCAGCTCCCTGCTGATGAAAGGGGAATAAACATGGCAGCTCCTTGCTGATGAAAGTGGATTAAACATGGCAGCTCCCTGCTGATGAAAGGGGAATAAACATGGCAGCTCCCTGCTGATGAAAGGGGAATTAACATGGCCAGCTTCCTGCTGATGAAAGGGGAATAAACAAGGCCAGCTCCCCTCAGTTAGTTCAGAATCACTGGAGGCTGAAGCTGCTGCTCCAGTACTCTTGCAGGGCTAATCAGGGTCTCCAAGGTGTCATGGAAAGCTGGAGGAAACTGTTCCAGCTTATAAAGACCAGCTCAGGAGTGGTGTCACCGTTACACTGCAAAGGACCTCAGAGCCAAAACTGCAGGGCAGCAATCTGACGTGCAGGTTCCATCCCAGTTGTACACAAATAGCTGCTGACTGGCATTGTGCATGGCAAGTGTTGGGGATTAATCAGAATTAGTTGGGTAACATAGATAGGATGTTTTATTTTCATGATATGCTTATGAATTATTTCTCATAAGAATGTATTTTGTTGTACTGTAGTGGTGGCCATTGGCAGTTATCTGTTCTCTGTAAGGACTAAGTTGTTTGGGCCGCAGAGAGGGGAGAGGTCAAGGTGTCATCGTGTGTAAACATATCTTTTGCTCCACTGTGTCTGTGTGCCAGTCACTCCCTACTTTTCCCATCGGGGAGAGGAGGATGGCAGTGTCTGGAATCATTCTATGCTCTCTCTTTTGTTGTTCCTATGTTGACCTATAGCCTCACTCTCCTCTCCGTGAGTTTGTCCAGGATTGGTTGTATTTAGAATTGGTTGTATCTAAATGACAATTTGATATATATCATAGGGTGGGGGTAATGTCTTGGTACCATTTTGTACCAAGGACGAGATAAGAGCTTTGTTTAGGAGACCAGTCTGAACGATAATTTATAGCCAACTCTGTCTGATTAGGCGATATTCCTCTCTGAAGTAAAGTCTTTCTTTGTGTAAGTTCCTAAGACCTGTGGTTTGTCATGTCGTCCAGGAGGGGGTGGATCTTTGCTATAAAGGATCCCATTTGCCATTATGTTGACGACTCTCAACTTTTCATTAGAGATACTGAACTGTTGAAAGTCAAAATGCTATTGCAAAAGCTTAATTATTATTAAAGGTGAAGATTAAGCATAACTCTGACTCGTGTGTGATTTGCTCTCTCATCATTTGGTAAGTAAGAACATTTCCACGACACAAGAAACAACTCTGATTGTCTCATTTGTGCTGCCATTACTCTGTGTTTTGAAAAAGAGACAAGTTCCTCAAGCACTTATTCGGACAACCTGGATAATGCAGTACGGACAACCTGGGTAATGCAGTACGGACAACCTGGGTAATGCAGTACGGACAACCTGGATAATGCAGTACGGACAACCTGGGTAATGCAGTACGGACAACCTGGATAATGCAGTACGGACAACCTGGGTAATGCAGTACGGACAACCTGGGTAATGCAGTACGGACAACCTGGATAATGCAGTACGGACAACCTGGGTAATGCAGTACGGACAACCTGGATAATGCAGTACGGACAGCCTGGATAATGCAGTACAGACAACTTGGATAATGCAGTACGGACAGCCTGGATAATGCAGTACAGACAACTTGGATAATGCAGTACAGACAACCTGGATAATGCAGTACAGACAACCTGGATAATGCAGTACAGACAACTTGGATAATGCAGTACAGACAACTTGGATAATGCAGTACAGACAACCTGGATAATGCAGTACAGACAACCTGGATAATGCAGTATGGACAACGCTGCTTCGGTTCATTAATAATGGTGACTAAATGTTTTTGCAATCAAAGTGCATTGGTAATGAGGAAACATGCAATTAGCATATTGGAACAGCGTTCTGATTAAGGAAAATCATCAAGTACAGAAGGATTACACACGATACACATCTGTGCTGCTCAGTGACAGCTTACTGTGCACCAGCAGCTGAGAGGACAGTATAAATGAACAGATGAAGGAACAGATGTACCTGTATAGTTTAGTACCACAGGTGACTCGGATGATGCCTCATTTTCCTGTAGAACAGGACATGTACAGTGGCATGCAGTGTTATATAGTAATATGCTGAAATACCTCAGTCAGTCCTATGGGTTATACTCTGTAGAATGCCAGCATTACGCTCTTCAGTACATAGGAACGAATAGAAACCAATATCATAAAGATGTGGAACCTTGATATACCAATCACTGTGTAAATTATTCCCATTCCAGTTTTCCCATTGCACTGCAGCTTTGCAGCATACAATATGCAAGGGAATATAATGCAGTGAAAGAGTGATTCATTTCAGATACAGCCAGTGTGTGTAAAACCATTCTCCATACATCCATAGTGACGGACGATGGGTGACCAGTCAGTGAGTGGAGAAGGGGGAAGACTAAATAGGTCAGCGTGATCACAGATTAATATTTCATTGTGTGTGTTATAATGGCGGTCATGAGAAAAGCCTTTTTATACTGTTCTTCCTGTTTTTTTACACAGCCAACGACCACGATACCCTGTTGGTTGGTCTGTCTTTACTGTAATTCCCCTGAGCCACCGACCACTGTTGACCTGTTGGTTGGTCTGTCTTTACTGTAATTCCCCTGAGCCACCGACCACTGTTACCCTGTTGGTTGGTCTGTCTTTACTGTAATTCCCCTGAGCCACCGACCACTGTTACCCTGTTGGTTGGTCTGTCTTTACTGTAATTCCCCTGACCCACTGACCACTGTTACCCTGTTGGTTAGTCTGTCTCTGCTGTAATTCCCCTGGCCCACCGACCACTGTTACCCTGTTGGTTAGTCTGTCTCTGCTGTAATTCCCCTGACCCAACGACCACTGTTACCCTGTTGGTTAGTCTGTCTCTACTGTAATTCCCCTGAGCCACCGACCACTGTTACCCTGTTGGTTAGTCTGTCTCTACTGTAATTCCCCTGACCCACTGACCACTGTTACCCTGTTGGTTAGTCTGTCTCTACTGTAATTCCCCCGACCCAACGACCACTGTTACCCTGTTGGTTAGTCTGTCTCTGCTGTAATTCCCCCGACCCAACGACCACTGTTACCCTGTTGGTTAGTCTGTCTCTACTGTAATTCCCCTGACCCACTGACCACTGTTACCCTGTTGGTTAGTCTGTCTCTGCTGTAATTCCCCTGACCCAACGACCACTGTTACCCTGTTGGTTAGTCTGTCTCTGCTGTAATTCCCCTGACCCAACGACCACTGTTACCCTGTTGGTTAGTCTGTCTCTGCTGTAATTCCCCTGACCCACTGACCACTGTTACCCTGTTGGTTAGTCTATCTCTGCTGTAATTCCCCTGACCCACTGACCACTGTTACCCTGTTGGTTAGTCTGTCTCTGCTGTAATTCCCCTGACCCACTGACCACTGTTACCCTGTTGGTTAGTCTGTCTCTGCTGTAATTCCCCTGACCCAACGACCACTGTTACCCTGTTGGTTAGTCTGTCTCTGCTGTAATTCCCCTGACCCAACGACCACTGTTACCCTGTTGGTTAGTCTGTCTCTGCTGTAATTCCCCTGACCCACTGACCACTGTTACCCTGTTGGTTAGTCTGTCTCTACTGTAATTCCCCTGACCCACTGACCACTGTTACCCTGTTGGTTAGTCTGTCTCTGCTGTAATTCCCCTGAGCCACCGACCACTGTTACCCTGTTGGTTAGTCTGTCTCTGCTGTAATTCCCCTGACCCAATGACCACTGTTACCCTGTTGGTTAGTCTGTCTCTGCTGTAATTCCCCTGACCCACTGACCACTGTTACCCTGTTGGTTAGTCTGTCTCTACTGTAATTCCCCTGACCCACTGACCACTGTTACCCTGTTGGTTAGTCTGTCTCTGCTGTAATTCCCCTGACCCACTGACCACTGTTACCCTGTTGGTTAGTCTGTCTCTACTGTAATTCCCCTGACCCACTGACCACTGTTACCCTGTTGGTTAGTCTGTCTCTACTGTAATTCCCCTGACCAACTGACCACTGTTACCCTGTTGGTTAGTCTGTCTCTGCTGTAATTCCCCCGACCCAACGACCACTGTTACCCTGTTGGTTAGTCTGTCTCTGCTGTAATTCCCCTGACCCACTGACCACTGTTACCCTGTTGGTTAGTCTGTCTCTGCTGTAATTCCCCTGACCCAACGACCACTGTTACCCTGTTGGTTAGTCTGTCTCTACTGTAATTCCCCTGACCCAACGACCACTGTTACCCTGTTGGTTAGTCTGTCTCTACTGTAATTCCCCTGACCCAACGACCACTGTTACCCTGTTGGTTGGTCTGTCTCTACTGTAATTCCCCTGACCCAACGACCACTGTTACCCTGTTGGTTAGTCTGTCTTTACTGTAATTCCCCTGACCCAACGACCACTGTTACCCTGTTGGTTAGTCTGTCTCTACTGTAATTCCCCTGACCCACCGACCACTGTTACCCTGTTGGTTAGTCTGTCTCTACTGTAATTCCCCTGCTTTTCAGCTCTGCATTTCTCCCATTCTATTCTTCTTCATGATTATGCTGCAGTAGCTTTAGATATCTAGGTATATGAATAGTTAATTAAGTTTAAACAAGTCACGCTATTGGGACTGCAGTGGCCATACATGTAGTATACTCTTTTCCATTATATTTCCTTCTCTAAAGGTTCTTTCTATGACCTTCTCTAAAGGTTCTTCATACGACCTTCTTTAAATGGTCTTGTGTTTTTTTTCACATTTATTTAACTAGGCAAGTCAGTTCTTATTTTAAATGACGGCCTAGGAACAGCCCGGGGATCGGATCTTGCAACCTTTTCGGTTACTAGTCCAACGCACTAACCACTAGGCTGCCTGCCGCCCCCTTCTCTAAAGGGTCTTCCTATGACCTTCACCTTTCTCACTTTCATCCCAATATTGTCTAAAGTTTGGTGGAATTGTACATGTTCTCCTTTATGTAGGTGTTTTGAGAGGAAAAGTCTATGTGTGTAAGTGAACCTGTGGTTGAATGTGTGTTTGAAGCTCTTCAACACGGGGTGAGTATTACACAGGGATTTCAAAGTCAGCTAGAGACTGAGTGACATGCCCCTTCCCTCCCCCTCCCATCTTCCTACAGCACTGGGAAATAAAAGGCATGGAGCTGCAGCAGGGCTGTAGGAGAGGATGCCTGATGGTATAAATCCTAAAGACCCGCTGCACATGTTTAAGTGGAGGAGGAAAAAGGAAAGGGTGCTGAAGTGTTGCCTACTGCAGCTCTCTCAAGGTAATGGCAGCACATTGTTCTCTGAATTGCAGGGCAGTTGGGAGGACAGAAGAAAGGAAGGCGGCTCTTAGGAGAAAATTGGCAGAGGCTTCACAGTCTCTACTGGGTCTCTCTATGACCAGCTCCACAGTGTCTCTACTGGGACTCTCTCTGACCAGCTCCACAGTGTCTCTACTGGGTCTCTCTCTGACCAGCTCCACAGTGCCTCTACTGGGACTCTCTCTGACCAGCTCCACAGTGTCTCTACTGGGACTCTCTCTGACCAGCTCCACAGTGTCTCTACTGGGACTCTCACTGACCAGCTCCACAGTGTCTCTACTGGGTCTCTCTCTGACCAGCTCCACAGTGCCTCTACTGGGACTCTCTCTGACCAGCTCCACAGTGTCTCTACTGGGACTCTCTCTGACCAGCTCCACAGTGTCTCTACTGGGACTCTCTCTGACCAGCTCCACAGTGCCTCTACTGGGACTCTCTCTGACCAGCTCCACAGTGTCTCTACTGGGACTCTCTCTGACCAGCTCCACAGTGTCTCTAGTGGGACTGTCTGACCAGCTCCACAGTGTCTCTACTGGGACTCTCACTGACCAGCTCCACAGTGTCTCTACTGGGACTCTCTCTGACCAGCTCCACAGTGTCTCTACTGGGACTCTCTCTGACCAGCTCCACAGTGTCTCTACTGGGACTCTCTCTGACCAGCTCCACAGTGTCTCTACTGGGACTCTCTCTGACCAGCTCCACAGTGCCTCTACTGGGACTCTCTCTGACTAGCTCCACAGTCTCTACTGGGACTCTCTCTGACCAGCTCCACAGTGTTTCTACTGGGACTCTGTCTGACCAGCTCCACAGTGTCTGTACTGGGACTCTCTCTGACCAGCTCCACAGTGTCTATACTGGGACTCTCTCTGACCAGCTCCACAGTGTCTCTACTGGGACTCTCTCTGACCAGCTCCACAGTGTCTCTAGTGGGACTGTCTGACCAGCTCCACAGTGTCTCTACTGGGACTCTCACTGACCAGCTCCACAGTGTCTCTACTGGGACTCTCTCTGACCAGCTCCACAGTGTCTCTACTGGGACTCTCTCTGACCAGCTCCACAGTGTCTCTACTGGGACTCTCTCTGACCAGCTCCACAGTGTCTCTACTGGGACTCTCTCTGACCAGCTCCACAGTGCCTCTACTGGGACTCTCTCTGACTAGCTCCACAGTCTCTACTGGGACTCTCTCTGACCAGCTCCACAGTGTCTCTACTGGGACTCTGTCTGACCAGCTCCACAGTGTCTGTACTGGGACTCTCTCTGACCAGCTCCACAGTGTCTATACTGGGACTCTCTCTGACCAGCTCCACAGTGTCTCTACTGGAACTCTCTCTGACCAGCTCCACAGTGTCTCTACTGGGACTCTTACTGACCAGCTCCACAGTGTCTCTGCTGGGACTCTGTCTGACCAGCTCCACAGTGTCTCTACTGGGACTCTCTCTGACCAGCTCCACAGTGTCTCTACTGGGACTCTCTCTGACCAGCTCCACAGTGCCTCTACTGGGACTCTCTCTGACTAGCTCCACAGTCTCTACTGGGACTCTCTCTGACCAGCTCCACAGTGTCTCTACTGGGACTCTGTCTGACCAGCTCCACAGTGTCTGTACTGGGACTCTCTCTGACCAGCTCCACAGTGTCTATACTGGGACTCTCTCTGACCAGCTCCACAGTGCCTCTACTGGGACTCTCTCTGACCAGCTCCACAGTGTCTCTACTGGGACTCTCTCTGACCAGCTCCACAGTGTCTCTAGTGGGACTGTCTGACCAGCTCCACAGTGTCTCTACTGGGACTCTCACTGACCAGCTCCACAGTGTCTCTACTGGGACTCTCTCTGACCAGCTCCACAGTGTCTCTACTGGGACTCTCTCTGACCAGCTCCACAGTGCCTCTACTGGGACTCTCTCTGACTAGCTCCACAGTCTCTACTGGGACTCTCTCTGACCAGCTCCACAGTGTCTCTACTGGGACTCTGTCTGACCAGCTCCACAGTGTCTGTACTGGGACTCTCTCTGACCAGCTCCACAGTGTCTATACTGGGACTCTCTCTGACCAGCTCCACAGTGTCTCTACTGGAACTCTCTCTGACCAGCTCCACAGTGTCTCTACTGGGACTCTTACTGACCAGCTCCACAGTGTCTCTGCTGGGACTCTGTCTGACCAGCTCCACAGTGTCTCTACTGGGACTCTCTCTGACCAGCTCCACAGTGTCTCTACTGGGACTCTCACTGACCAGCTCCACAGTGTCTCTACTGGGTCTCTCTCTGACCAGCTCCACAGTGCCTCTACTGGGACTCTCTCTGACCAGCTCCACAGTGCCTCTACTGGGACTCTCTCTGACCAGCTCCACAGTGCCTCTACTGGGACTCTCTCTGACCAGCTCCACAGTGTCTCTACTGGGACTCTCTCTGACCAGCTCCACAGTGTCTCTACTGGGACTGTCTGACCAGCTCCACAGTGTCTCTACTGGGACTCTCACTGACCAGCTCCACAGTGTCTCTACTGGGACTCTCTCTGACCAGCTCCACAGTGTCTCTACTGGGACTCTCTCTGACCAGCTCCACAGTGTCTCTACTGGGACTCTCTCTGACCAGCTCCACAGTGTCTCTACTGGGACTCTCTCTGACCAGCTCCACAGTGCCTCTACTGGGACTCTCTCTGACTAGCTCCACAGTCTCTACTGGGACTCTCTCTGACCAGCTCCACAGTGTTTCTACTGGGACTCTGTCTGACCAGCTCCACAGTGTCTGTACTGGGACTCTCTCTGACCAGCTCCACAGTGTCTATACTGGGACTCTCTCTGACCAGCTCCACAGTGTCTCTACTGGGACTCTCTCTGACCAGCTCCACAGTGTCTCTACTGGGACTCTCTCTGACCAGCTCCACAGTGTCTCTACTGGGACTCTCTCTGACCAGCTCCACAGTGTCTCTACTGGGACTCTCTCTGACCAGCTCCACAGTGTCTCTACTGGGACTCTGTCTGACCAGCTCCACAGTGTCTGTACTGGGACTCTCTCTGACCAGCTCCACAGTGTATATACTGGGACTCTCACTGACCAGCTCCACAGTGTCTCTACTGGGACTCTCTCTGACCAGCTCCACAGTGTCTCTACTGGGACTCTCTCTGACCAGCTCCACAGTGTCTCTACTGGGACTCTGTCTGACCAGCTCCACAGTGTCTGTACTGGGACTCTCTCTGACCAGCTCCACAGTGTATATACTGGGACTCTCACTGACCAGCTCCACAGTGTCTCTACTGGGACTCTCTCTGACCAGCTCCACAGTGTCTCTACTGGGACTCTCTCTGACCAGCTCCACAGTGTCTCTACTGGGACTCTGTCTGACCAGCTCCACAGTGTCTGTACTGGGACTCTCTCTGACCAGCTCCACAGTGTCTATACTGGGACTCTCTCTGACCAGCTCCACAGTGTCTCTACTGGAACTCTCTCTGACCAGCTCCACAGTGTCTCTACTGGGACTCTTACTGACCAGCTCCACAGTGTCTCTGCTGGGACTCTGTCTGACCAGCTCCACAGTGTCACTACTGGGACTCTCTCTGACCAGCTCCACAGTGTCTCTACTGGGACTCTCACTGACCAGCTCCTCAGTGTCTCTACTGGGTCTCTCTCTGACCAGCTCCACAGTGCCTCTACTGGGACTCTCTCTGACCAGCTCCACAGTGTCTCTACTGGGACTCTCTCTGACCAGCTCCACAGTGTCTCTACTGGGACTCTCTCTGACCAGCTCCACAGTGTCTCTACTGGGACTCTCTCTGACCAGCTCCACAGTGTCTCTACTGGGACTCTCTCTGACCAGCTCCACAGTGTCTCTACTGGGACTCTCTCTGACCAGCTCCACAGTGTATATACTGGGACTCTCACTGACCAGCTCCACAGTGTCTCTACTGGGACTCTCTCTGACCAGCTCCACAGTGTCTCTACTGGGACTCTCTCTGACCAGCTCCACAGTGTCTCTACTGGGACTCTGTCTGACCAGCTCCACAGTGTCTGTACTGGGACTCTCTCTGACCAGCTCCACAGTGTATATACTGGGACTCTCACTGACCAGCTCCACAGTGTCTCTACTGGGACTCTCTCTGACCAGCTCCACAGTGTCTCTACTGGGACTCTCTCTGACCAGCTCCACAGTGTCTCTACTGGGACTCTGTCTGACCAGCTCCACAGTGTGTGTACTGGGACTCTCTCTGACCAGCTCCACAGTGTCTATACTGGGACTCTCTCTGACCAGCTCCACAGTGTCTCTACTGGAACTCTCTCTGACCAGCTCCACAGTGTCTCTACTGGGACTCTTACTGACCAGCTCCACAGTGTCTCTGCTGGGACTCTGTCTGACCAGCTCCACAGTGTCACTACTGGGACTCTCTCTCTGACCAGCTCCACAGTGTCTCTACTGGGACTCTCACTGACCAGCTCCTCAGTGTCTCTACTGGGTCTCTCTCTGACCAGCTCCACAGTGCCTCTACTGGGACTCTCTCTGACCAGCTCCACAGTGTCTCTACTGGGACTCTCTCTGACCAGCTCCACAGTGTCTCTACTGACCAGGGACTCTCTCTGACCAGCTCCACAGTGTCTCTACTGGGACTCTCTCTGACCAGCTCCACAGTGCCTCTACTGGGACTGGGACTCTCTGACCAGCTCCACAGTGTCTCTACTGGGACTCTCTCTGACCAGCTCCACAGTGTCTCTACTGAGACTGTCTGACCAGCTCCACAGTGTCTCTACTGGGACTCTCACTGACCAGCTCCACAGTGTCTCTACTGGGACTCTCTCTGACCAGCTCCACAGTGTCTCTACTGGGACTCTCTCTGACCAGCTCCACAGTGTCTCTACTGGGACTCTCTCTGACCAGCTCCACAGTGTCTCTACTGGAACTCTCTCTGACCAGCTCCACAGTGTCTCTACTGGGACTCTTACTGACCAGCTCCACAGTGTCTCTGCTGGGACTCTGTCTGACCAGCTCCACAGTGTCTCTACTGGGACTCTCTCTGACCAGCTCCACAGTGTCTCTACTGGGACTCTCTCTGACCAGCTCCACAGTGCCTCTACTGGGACTCTCTCTGACTAGCTCCACAGTCTCTACTGGGACTCTCTCTGACCAGCTCCACAGTGTCTCTACTGGGACTCTGTCTGACCAGCTCCACAGTGTCTGTACTGGGACTCACTCTGACCAGCTCCACAGTGTCTATACTGGGACTCTCTCTGACCAGCTCCACAGTGCCTCTACTGGGACTCTCTCTGACCAGCTCCACAGTGTCTCTACTGGGACTCTCTCTGACCAGCTCCACAGTGTCTCTAGTGGGACTGTCTGACCAGCTCCACAGTGTCTCTACTGGGACTCTCAATGACCAGCTCCACAGTGTCTCTACTGGGACTCTCTCTGACCAGCTCCACAGTGTCTCTACTGGGACTCTCTCTGACCAGCTCCACAGTGCCTCTACTGGGACTCTCTCTGACCTAGCTCCACAGTCTCTACTGGGACTCTCTCTGACCAGCTCCACAGTGTCTCTACTGGGACTCTGTCTGACCAGCTCCACAGTGTCTGTACTGGGACTCTCTCTGACCAGCTCCACAGTGTCTATACTGGGACTCTCTCTGACCAGCTCCACAGTGTCTCTACTGGAACTCTCTCTGACCAGCTCCACAGTGTCTCTACTGGGACTCTTACTGACCAGCTCCACAGTGTCTCTGCTGGGACTCTGTCTGACCAGCTCCACAGTGTCTCTACTGGGACTCTCTCTGACCAGCTCCACAGTGTCTCTACTGGGACTCTCAGCTCCACACCAGCTCCACAGTGTCTCTACTGGGACTCTCTCTGACCAGCTCCACAGTGCCTCTACTGGGACTCTCTCTGACCAGCTCCACAGTGCCTCTACTGGACCAGCTCCACAGTGTCTCTACTCTGGGCTCCACTCTCTCTGACCAGCTCCACAGTGTCTCTACTGGGACTCTCTCTGACCAGCTCCACAGTGTCTCTACTGGGACTCTCTCTGACCAGCTCCACAGTGTCTCTACTGGGACTGTCTGACCAGCTCCACAGTGTCTCT
This sequence comes from Oncorhynchus keta, assembly GCF_023373465.1. Lineage (NCBI taxonomy): Eukaryota > Metazoa > Chordata > Actinopteri > Salmoniformes > Salmonidae > Oncorhynchus > Oncorhynchus keta. The sequence goes on along the minus strand of NC_068438.1, from coordinate 37,038,717 downwards.
ACTGGGACTCTCACTGACCAGCTCCACAGTGTCTCTACTGGGACTCTCTCTGACCAGCTCCACAGTGTCTCTACTGGGACTCTCTCTGACCAGCTCCACAGTGTCTCTACTGGGACTCTCTCTGACCAGCTCCACAGTGTCTCTACTGGGACTCTCTCTGACCAGCTCCACAGTGTCTCTACTGGGACTCTGACTCTCCACAGTGTCTCTACTGGGACCAGCTCCACAGTGTCTCTACTGGGACTCTCTCTGACCAGCTCCACAGTACTGGGACTCTTCTGACCAGCTCCACACTGGGACTCTGTCTGACCAGCTCCACAGTGTCTCTACTGGGACTCTGTCTGACCAGCTCCACAGTGTACTACTGGGACTCTCTCTGACCAGCTGTCCACAGTGTCTCCACAGTGTCTCTACTGGGACTCTCTCTGACCAGCTCCACAGTGTCTCTACTGGGACTCTCTCTGACCAGCTCCACAGTGTCTCTACTGGGACTCTCTGACCAGCTCCACAGTGTCTCTACTGGGACTCTCTCTGACCAGCTCCACAGTGTCTCTACTGGGACTCTCTCTGACCAGCTCCACAGTGTCTCTACTGGGACTCTCTCTGACCAGCTCCACAGTGTCTCTACTGGGACTCTGTCTGACCAGCTCCACAGTGTCTACTACTGGGACTCTCTCTGACCAGCTCCACAGTGTCTCTACTGGGACTCTGTCTGACCAGCTCCACAGTGCTCAGTGTCTCTACTGGGACTCTCTCTGACCAGCTCCACAGTGTCTCTACTGGGACTCTCTCTGACCAGCTCCACAGTGTCTCTACTGGGACTCTGTCTGACCAGCTCCACAGTGTCTCTACTGGGACTCTCTCTGACCAGCTCCACAGTGTCTCTGGGACTGACCAGCTCCACAGTCTCTACTGGGACTCTCTCTGACCAGCTCCACAGTGTCTCTACTGGGACTCTCTCTGACCAGCTCCACAGTGTCTCTACTGGGACTCTCTCTGACCAGCTCCACAGTGTCTCTACTGGGACTCTCTCTGACCAGCTCCACAGTGTCTCTACTGGGACTCTCTCTGACCAGCTCCACAGTGTCTCTACTGGGACTCTCTCTGACCAGCTCCACAGTGTCTACTACTGGACCAGCTCCACAGTGTCTCTCTCTGACCAGCTCCACAGTGGGTCTGACCAGCTACTGGGACTCTCTCTGACCAGCTCCACAGTGTCTCTGCTGGGACTCTCTGTCTGACCAGCTCCACAGTGTCTCTACTGGGACTCTCTCTGACCAGCTCCACAGTGTGTCTATACTGGGACTCTACTGACCAGCTCCACAGTGACTCTCTCTGACCAGCTCCACAGTGTCTCTACTGGGACTCTCTCTGACCAGCTCCACAGTGTCTCTACTGGGACTCTCTCTGACCAGCTCCACAGTGTCTCTACTGGGACTCTCTCTGACCAGCTCCACAGTGTCTCTACTGGGACTCTCTCTGACCAGCTCCACAGTGTCTCTACTGGGACTCTCTCTGACCAGCTCCACAGTGCCTCTACTGGGACTCTCTCTGACCAGCTCCACAGTGTCTCTACTGGGACTCTCTCTGACCAGCTCCACAGTGTCTCTACTGGGACTCTCTGACCAGCTCCACAGTGTCTACTGGGACTGGGACTGGGACTCTCTCTGACCAGCTCCACAGTGTCTCTACTGGACTCTCTCTGACCAGACTGGGACTCTCTGACCAGCTCCACAGTGTCTCTACTGGGACTCTCTCTGACCAGCTCCACAGTGTCTCTACTGGGACTCTACTGACCAGCTCCACAGTGTCTCTACTGGACTCTCTCTGACCAGCTCCACAGTGTCTCTACTGGGACTCTCTCTGACCAGCTCCACAGTGCCTCTACTGGGACTCTCTCTGACTCTCTCTGACCAGCTCCACAGTGTCTCTACTGGGCTCCACAGCTCCACAGTCTCTACTGGGACTCTCTCTGACCAGCTCCACAGTGTTTCTACTGGGACTCTGTCTGACCAGCTCCACAGTGTCTCTACTGGGACTTTGTCTGACCAGCTCCACAGTGTCTCCACTGGGACTCTCTCTGACCAGCTCCACAGTGTCTCTACTGGGACTCTCTCTGACCAGCTCCACAGTGTCTCTACTGGGACTCTCTCTGACCAGCTCCACAGTGTCTCTACTGGGACTTTGTCTGACCAGCTCCACAGTGTCTCTACTGGGACTTTGTCTGACCAGCTCCACAGTGTCTCCACTGGGACTCTCTCTGACCAGCTCCACAGTGTCTCTACTGGGACTCTCTCTGACCAGCTCCACAGTGTCTCTACTGGGACTCTCTCTGACCAGCTCCACAGTGTCTCTACTGGGACTTTGTCTGACCAGCTCCACAGTGTCTCTACTGGGACTTTGTCTGACCAGCTCCACAGTGTCTCTACTGGGACTTTGTCTGACCAGCTCCACAGCACCATGATCCAGTAGACAGACACACAGACCCAAACTCTGTCCCTTTCAGGGCTGATGTCTCTGTCTCTGTGTTACAATCTTACACTCAGCATCAAACTCCTGATCCCAATCACAGCCTGTTTTATCTTCTCTCAACGTCACCCCAGTCCCAGCTCGGTCAAACACTACCACTCCGATTAGAGAGAGAGCTCTCTGCTTGCTAGACCTTTATCTTCCCTTGTTGCCTACCCAGATAAATCTACTCCAGAGGGGTAGGGGAGATGGAGGGAGGGAGGAGACAGACAGGGCTGGTTTTATCTCAATCAGCAGCAGACATTAAAAAGTTAAACAGAATTAGCTGGAGTCATTGGGGTTAACTGTAAACTGTGTTACTCTGAAGATAGTGGGTTAGAGACGGAGAGTGGATTAGTCCCAGTGTGTTCCTTCCAGCTGGAGGACCAGTCTTCAAGGACAGTTGGTGAATAGGAATCAAGGAGCAGGTGAGGTAAAACAAGGAGAGATAAGGAGAAGAGGAATCAATGGTAGACTTAGATATTTTGTTGGTGAGGCTGGTTGTTTGTTGGTGTTTTTTTTAATGCCATTGTGTCTATGATCAGTGTTTGCATCAGAATGTTTAAATGTCAAACCTTCATGCTTTGACATCCTTTAACTCACACCATCACTACAAGTTGTGTGGGTAGACAGTGGTTAGTGTTATTGCATGCGTCACACACTTGGGCTGGCCCTCGTTTGTGTCATCCATCTTTCACGTTGCACTACAGTACAGTTTGAAAGCTTTAGAGTCAGGATCTAGAAAAATAGACTGATATGACAGCTAAGGGTACGGGGCACACACACTATCAGATCCCTCATCAGACTGTCTGAACGGAGCCATGACACACTGTCAGATCCCTCATCAGACAGTCTGAACGGAGCCATGACACACTGTCAGATCCCTCATCAGACTGTCTGAACGGAGCCATGACACACTGTCAGATCCTCATCAGACTGTCTGAGACGTCTGAGCCATGACACACTGTCAGATCCCTCATCAGACTGTCTGAACGGAGCCATGACACACTGTCAGTCAGATGAACGGAGCCATGACACACTCAGATCCTCAGACTGAACGGAGTGACACACTCAGATCCTCATCAGACTGTCTGAACGGAGCCATGAGACACTGTCAGATCCTCATCAGACTGTCTGAACGGAGCCATGCACACTGTCAGACATCAGACTGTCAGATCCCTCATCAGACTGTCTGAACGGAGCCATGACACACTGTCAGATCCTCATCAGACTGTCTGAACGGAGATCCTCATCAGGGACCTGTCAGATCCCTCATCAGAGACACTGTCAGATCCTCATCAGAACGGAGCCTGACACACTGTCAGATCCCTCATCAGGAGCGAGACACTGTCAGATCCCTCATCAGACTGTCTCATGACACACTGTCAGATGAACGGAGCCATGAGACACTGTCAGATCCCTCATCAGACTGTCAGATCCCTCATCAGACTGTCTGACGAGACACTGTCAGATCCTCATCAGATGAGCCATGACACACTGTCAGATCCCTCACAGACTGTCTGAACGGAGCCATGAGACACTGTCAGATCCCTCATGACTGAACGGGAGCCATGAACGGAGCCATGACACACTGTCAGATCCTCATCAGACTGTCTGAACGGAGCCAGACACAAGATCCTCATCAGACTGTCTGAACGGAGCCTGAGACACTGTCAGATCCTCACTGTCTGCCAATGACACACTGTCAGATCCTCATCAGACTGTCTGAACGGAGCCGAGACACTGTCAGATCCCCTCATCAGATTTATAGGGACCACTTACTTCCCTGATAGGCTTGAACTAGCTGCCATGGTTCTTCCTTTGTGTCATGACACACTGTCAGATCCTTAGCTGACACTGAGACACTTCCATCTCTCTCTTTGACACCATTGTCTCACGTCAGATCGGACTTGAGGCCAGCCAATGAACAGCGTTACATAGGACTTCCTGGAGCCATGTCATCTGTCACATGATACAATGCTGAACGGAGCCATGCCCATGAATCCTCTGTTTCCCTCATCAGACTGGGACCTATAAGTTCTACGGAGCCATGACACACTGTCAGATCCGTTTGATCTCATCTCTCCTTAATGTCCATGTTATTCATTAATCAAGTACAGGGCCTGATTGACAGCTTTTATCACCAGTGGATCAGTGTGGGCCTGCCTGTCTGGGCTCAACTCGTCTGACTGGGAGAGACTATCGGTGCACCTGCTATCTCCTCCGCCTGCAGACAGTTTTTACTGCCTACCAGAGGAAGGGCTATTACATCTGGGGGCTCAGCCTCAGTCTCTTATCTCTTCCATTTTTAAACATCCCATAATCAAGGAGCCCACAACGTTTCTCTGTTAATTGCTAGAGGATAATAAATTGCAGAGTCCCCCCTCACCCCTCCACCCACTAGCCCCCGCAGTAGCTCACAGACACCAGGGAAATAACAATCTGCCTCCTCTTTGCTACCAGATCTGAATCCCCTCACCCCACTGTCTGTACTGCAGATCCAGCTCTGGACCCCCCCACCCCACTGTCTGTACTGCAGATCCAGCTCTGGACCCCCCCACCCCACTATCTGTACTGCAGATCCATCTTTGAATACCCCTACCCCATTGTCTGTACTGGAGATCCACCTCTGAATCCCCCTACCCCACTGTCTGTACTGCAGATCCACCTCTGAATCCCCCCACCCCACTGTCTGTACTGCAGATCCACCTCTGAATCCCCCCACCCCACTGTCTGTACTGCAGATCCACCTCTGAATCCCCCCACCCCACTGTCTGTACTGCAGATCCACCTCTGAATCCCCCACCCCACTGTCTGTACTGCAGATCCACCTCTGAATCCCCCCACCCCACTGTCTGTACTGCAGATCCACCTCTGAATCCCCCTTCCCACTGTCTGTACTGCAGATCCACCTCTGAATCCCCCCCCACCCGCCCCTCCCCCCTTCCCACTGTCTGTACTGCAGATCCACCTCTGAATCCCCCCTTCCCACTGTCTGTACTGCAGATCCTCCTCTGAATCCCCCCACCCCACTGTCTGTACTGCAGATCCACCTCTGAATCCCCCCACCCCACTGTCTGTACTGCAGATCCACCTCTGAATCCCCCCACCCCACTGGCTGCACTGCAGATCCACCTGTGAATCCTCCCACCCCACTGTCTGTACTGCAGATCCACCTCTGAATCCCCCCCCCGCCCCTCCCCCTTCCCACTGGCTGTACTGCAGATTCACCTCTGAATCCTCCCACCCCACTGGCTGTACTGCAGATCCACCTCTGAATCCCCCTACCCCACTGTCTGTACTGCAGATTCACCTCTGAATCCCCCCACCCCACTGGCTGTACTGCAGATCCACCTCTGAATCCCCCTACCCCACTGTCTGTACTGCAGATTCACCTCTGAATCCCCCCACCCCACTGTCTGTACTGCAGATCCACCTCTGAATCCCCCTACCCCACTGTCTGTACTGCAGATCCACCTCTGAATCCCCCCACCCCACTGTCTGTACTGCAGATCCACCTCTGAATCCCCCCACCCCACTGTCTGTACTGCAGATCCACCTCTGAATCCCCCTACCCCACTGTCTGTACTGCAGATCCACCTCTGCATCCCCCACCCCACTGTCTGTACTGCAGATCCACCTCTGAATCCCCCACCCCACTGTCTGTACTGCAGATCCACCTCTGAATCCCCCCACCCCACTGTCTGTACTGCAGATCCACCTCTGAATCCCCCTACCCCACTGTCTGTACTGCAGATCCACCTCTGAATCCCCCACCCCACTGTCTGTACTGCAGATCCACCTCTGAATCCCCCCACCCCACTGTCTGTACTGCAGATCCACCTCTGAATCCCCCCCACCCCACTGTCTGTACTGCAGATCCACCTCTGAATCCCCCACCCCCCTGTCTGTACTGCAGATCCACCTCTGCATCCCCCACCCCACTGTCTGTACTGCAGATCCACCTCTGAATCCCCCCACCCCACTGTCTGTACTGCAGATCCACCTCTGAATCCCCCCACCCTGTCTGTACTGCAGTGGTCTGGTATTCATTCTTCACTCCAGCATCTTGCATGTTGACCCAGTTTATCAGACTTTTACCTGAAAAGGGAGAGCTGAAACATGTCAGTCCCTCATGGGGAGTAATCCCATGCATCCTATTCTCTTCTTCTATCTGCCAACATGGAAGGTTGGGGGTTGGGCTGGAATTGTGGGGGAGTTTTATATTTTAAATGTGGTCTCTCTCTTTGCCCCAATTTACAGGATTATTACTTTATTACTATGAGTTGCTTACATTAAACCACCTTTACTGTATTTAAACAGACGATGCATTTTGCATGATAGGATCAGGTTTAACATGTCATTTGAGTGCTTCAAAAATCTGTCCGTTTGTATTGATTATTATGTTGGCAAATGCGATGCTTTCATACAGTATTACTGCATGTGACACAGTGTTGATCATTACCAGGGAAACACCCTTAGTTTTAATAATGCAGGGCTTAATTACTCTTTGAAAGCGAAATGTTGTCTTTAGGCTGCTGATGGTCTCAGCTGCATGCAGCAGCACACTATCTTATAGCTCTATCTCCAGTCTAAATGAGCTCATCCATGATGTTTGTCTGGTCTTAAATACAAGGCTGGGGGTCATTAGAGACCTGTTCCCTCTTGTCTCTATTTATCACGTTAAGACCGTTGTTACCTCTTTAGACCGTGTTAAATGCTCGCACAAAGCCATGATCACCCACATGGAGTGTTCACTCTGTCAACTGCTGTGTATCTCTGTCAAATATCAACAGATATCTGTTGTTATAAAACCCAATGGTATATTGATATTATTTGGCTTTTGTAATTTTTCTACAGTACGGTATTTGTGAGGTATTTGGTCGCCCTCACATCCCCCACCCCGTCCCTCCTCCTCTGGGTACTAACTAAAGAGAGAGCAAAGGAGTCTACGTAGACTAGCAGCAGACACGTCAGGACCTCCCTCCCTGTGTCTCCATGTCTCCTCCCAGGACCTCTGTCTCCATGTCTCCTCCCAGGACCTCTGTCTCCATGTCTCCTTCAGGAACTCTCTCTCTGTCTCCATGTCTCCTTCAGGAACTCCCTCACTGTGTCTCCATATCTCCTCCAAGGACCTCCCTCTCTGTCTCCATATATCTCCTCCAAGGACCTCCCTCTCTGTCTCCATGTCTCCTCCAAGGACCTCCCTCTCTGTCTCCATGTCTCCTCCAAGGACCTCCCTCTCTCTCTCCATGTCTCCTCCAAGGACCTCCCTCTCTGTCTCCATGTCTCCTCCAAGAACCTCCCTCTCTGTCTCCATGTCTCCTTCAGGAACTCCCTCACTGTGTCTCCATATCTCCTCCAAGGACCTCCCCCTCTCTCTCCATGTCTCGTCCAAGGACCTCCCTCTCTGTCTCCATGTCTCCTCCAAGAACCTCCCTCTCTGTCTCCATGTCTCCTCCAAGGACCTCCCCCTCTCTCTCCATATCTCGTCCAAGGACCTCCCTCTCTGTCTCCATGTCTCCTCCAAGGACCTCCCTCTCTGTCTCCATGTCTCCTTCAGGACCTCCCTCCCTGTGTCTCCATGTCTCCTCCCAGGACCTCTGTCTCCATGTCTCCTTCAGGAACTCCCTCACTGTGTCTCCATGTATCCTTCAGGAACTCCCTCACTGTGTCTCCATGTCTCCTTCAAGGACCCCCTCTGTGTCTCCATATGTGCTCCAAGAACCTCCCTCTCTGTCTCCATGTCTCCTTCAGGACCTCCCTCCCTGTGTCTCCATGTCTCCTCCTAGGACCTCTGTCTCCATGTCTCCTCCCAGGACCTCTGTCTCCATGTCTTCTTCAAGACCTCCCTCCCTGTGTCTCCATGTCTCCTCCCAGGACCTCCCATCCTTTATCTCCATGTCTTCTCCCAGGACCTCCCATCCTTTATCTCCATGTCTTCTCCCAGGACCTCCCATCCTTTATGTCCATGTCTCCTGCCAGGACCTCCCTCCCTGTGTCTCCATGTCTTCTCCCAGGACCTCCCTCCCTATGTATCCACGTTTCCTCTCGTGTCTCCGCATCTCCTCTCTGTGTCTCCATGTCTCCTTTCTGTGTCTCCATGTCTCCTCCCAGGGCCTTTCTCCTTGTGTCTCCACATCTCCACGTCTCCTTCCAGGGCCCTTTCTCCTTGTGTCTCCACGTCTCCACGTCTCCACGTCTCCTTCCAGGGCCCTTTTTCCTTGTGTCTCCACGTCTCCATGTCTCCTTCCAGGGCCTTTCTGCTTGTGTGTCCATGTCTCATTCCAGGGCCTTTATCCTTCTGTCTCCATGTCTCCATGTCTTCTTCCAGGGACTTTCTCCATGTCTCCTCCCAGGGCCTTTCTCCTTGTGCCTCCATATCTCCTACCAAGTCTAAAACATGCTGCCTCTCTCATCTCATCCATACATACAGTACAAACACATATACTGTACGCTCTGTGTCACCGATGCTGATGACCTTCCCCAAAGAAGAGAAGATAGGCCCGCTTGGAAATGTGGACGTACACCAGTTGTACAATTGTCCAATTGAATATTTGAAAACATTCCATCACTCGGTTACCAGCCTGAGCATGTTGTAAATATTCTGTGATATGCAGATGATTTGTGTGCTTATATTGTGGCCAGGTATTCAATATGTCTATGTATAAGAACATCATATCAAACATGGACCATGTCATTATTTCTTTATTTAGACCTAAAACATGTTCTGATACGAGAGTTATGGTTGGTGAGCTCTATACAGTATCTGAGGTCAAACACCACTGTCGCTTTATCATTACAGGGACATAGATCCAGTCTCCTCGAGTCTGTGTGAATGTGTGTGTCACACCCTGATCTGTTTCACCTGTCTTTGTGATTGTCTCTACCCCCCTCCAGGTGTCGCCCATCTTCCCCATTATGTGTGCGTGTGTGTCCATGTGTGTGTAGTATCTAATGGAGCTCTGAAATGAACAATGATGAAGTTGGGGCAGATATTTCCCTTGTGGTATCAGGACCAGCTTTTGGAACCATGAAATGACTTGTGGAGTGGTGGTTGCCATAGTAAAGAAACCACCCAGCAATAAAATAATCAGTTTGCTAATGTTAGTGTGCAGCAGAGTTATTGGCAAGCGCTGGATGTTTTATGGGCATTTTATCACACTGTGTGTAATACATCCTCCTGACTGCTATTATTAATTGCAAAATGGCTTCCATTCATCACCTAAAACAACAGGTACCGGTAATGAGCTGCTGGAGGCTTGTGTTAGGTTCCAAGGCTTCTCTCAAAATAAGTCTTCTAAGGCTTTGTAGTACAGTTCATATTTTGTGAAAAATACATAATGTTGCATTACAAAAGAATGTAGGGAGCAAAGTTCAAGCTTGACTGTAACACAGCTTATTTCCTGGACTAAAGTGCCTTGCAAACATATTCATGCCCCTTCGGGATTTTCCTAAAATGTTGCATTACAACCTGTAATTTAAATGATTTTTTATTTGGATGTCATACACAAAATAGTCCAAATTGGTGAAGTGAAATGCAAAAAACCCCGGAAAAGTGGTGTATGCATATGTATTCACCCCCTTTAATATGTATTCACCCCCTTTAATATGTATTCACCCCCTTTAATATGTATTCACCCCCTTTAATATGTATTCACCCCCTTTAATATGTATTCACCCCCTTTAATATGTATTCACCCCCTTTAATATGTATTCACCCCCTTTAATATGTATTCACCCCCTTTAATATGTATTCACCCCCTTTAATATGTATTCACCCCCTTTAATATGTATTCACCCCCTTTAATATGTATTCACCCCCTTTAATATGTATTCACCCGCTTTGCTATGAAGCCCCTAAATAAGATCTGGTGCAACCAATTACCTTCAAAAGTCACATAGTTAGTTAACTAAAGTCCACCTGTGTGCAATCTCAGTGTCATATGATCTGTCACATGATCTCAGTATATATACACCTGTTCTGAAGTGCCCCAGATTCTGCAGCACCACTAAGCAAGGGGCACCACTAAGCAAGCGGCACCATGAAGACCAAGGAGCTTTCCAAACAGGTCAGGGACAAAGTTGTAGAGAAGTACAGTTCAGGGTTGGTTTATAAAAAAATATCTGAAACTTTGAACATCCCACGGAGCATTGAAAAAATATGGCACCACAACAAACCTGCCAAGAAAGGGCCACCCACGAAAACTCACGTGTCAGTCAATCAGGGCATTAATCAAAGAGGCAACAAGAGACCAAAGATATCCCTGAAGGAGCTGAAAAGCTCCACAGTGGAGATTGGAGTATCTGTCCATAGGACCACTTTAAGCCGTACACTCCACAGAGCTGGGCTTTACGGAAAAGTAGCCAGAAGAAAGTCAGTGCTTAAAGACAAAAATAAGCAAACGTGTTTGGTGTCTGTCAAAAGGCATGTGGGAGACTCCCCAAACATATGGAAGAAGGTACTCTGGTCAGATGAGACTAAAATTGAGCTATTTGGCCATCAAGGAAAACTCGCAAACCAAACACCTCTCATCACCCCGAGAACACCATCACTCAGTGAAGTATAGTGGTGGCAGCATCATGCTGTGGGGATATTTTTCATCGGCAGGGACTGGGACACTGGTCAGAATTTAAGGAATGATGGATGGAGCTAAATACAGGGAAATTCTTGAGGGAAACCTCTTTCAGTTTTCTAGAGATTTGAGACTGGGACGGAGGTTCACCTTCCAGCAGGACAATTACCCTAAGCATACTGTTAAAGCAACACTCAAGTGGTTTTAAGGGGAAACATTTAAATGTCTTGGAATGGCCTAGTCAAAGCCCAGACCTCAATCCAATTGAATCTGTGGTATGACTTAAAGATTGTTGTACACCAGCGGAACACATCCAACTTGAAGGAGCTGGAGCAGTTTTGCCTTGAAGAATGTGCAAAAAGCTCAGTGGTTAGATGTGCCAAGATTATAGAGACATACCCCAAGAGACTTGCAGCTGTAAGTGCTGCAAAAGGTGGCTCTACAAAGTATTGACTTTAGTGGGGTGAATAGTTATTTTTGTTTGCTTCGCAATAAAACATGTTTTGCATCTTCAAACCGGTAGGCATGTTGTGTAAAACAAACGATACAACCCCCCCCCCCCAAAAAAAAAGAAATATAAATTTTATTCCCAGGTTGTAAGGCAACAAAATAGGAAAAATGCCAAGGGGGGTGAATATTTTCACAAGTCACGGTATAACTGTGTTGTGAGTCATGACAAAGCACTGTCCACTGATTTGTAGGGTGTAAATACATGTACATCATCTTTAGTTGTAGACTATAGCTCATATTGGCACACATTCATACACACCGTCACACAGTCGACTACACACACCCACAGACAAACAAGGGAAGTGTTTCATCTGCCCATCAGAGCTCCAGTTCTCAGATCTGATTCATCTTTTCAGACTCCTCCTATTGTCTTCAACCAATAAAATAATAATTGAACGAGGAATGGGTCAGATGCCTAGAATTAAACTGCTTAATTATGTATTATTCACACATTAATCTTTAATGATTTAAGAATCAACATTTTTTTATTATTCATGGCAGCAAATTATAGTTGAATGTAAAAAAAGGCCTCTCCTCTCCTCTCCTCTCCTCTCCTCTCCTCTCCTCTCCTCTCCTCTCCTCTCTCCTCTCTCTCCTCTCCTCTCCTCTCTTCTCTTCTCTTCTCTTCTCTTCTCTTCTCTTCTCTTCTCTCCTCTCCTCTCCCTCCTCTCCTCTCCTCTCCTCTCCTCTCCTCTCCTCTCCTCTCCTCTCCTCTCCTCTCCTCTCCTCTCCCTCCTCTCTCCTCTCCTCTCCTCTCCTCTCCTCTCCTCTCCTCTCACCCCTCTCCTCTCCTCCTCCTCTCACCCTCCTCTCCTCTCCTCTCCTCTCCTCTCCTCTCCTCTCCTCTCCTCTTCTCTCCTCTCCTCTCCTCTCCTCTCCTCTCCCTCTCCTCTCCTCTTCTCTCCTCTCCTCTCCTCTCCCTCCTCTCCTCTTCTCTCTCTCCCTCCTCTCCTCACCCTCCTCTCCTCTCCTCTCCCCCTCCTCTCCCCTCCACTCTCCTCTCCTCTCCCCTCCTCTCCAAACTCCTTCTCTCTATCTTTGTTCCTCAGCATTGTGATTAACAGTGAAATGGCATGGTTGGTGTGGTAGGAGCTGTTTGGTGTGCATAATTACCAGATGAAATGTTAATGTGGAACGGAGGAACAGAATGGGCTAAATGGTGCAGAAGGGATCTCTGACCGGGAACACAGGGCTTCTATGAAGCAGGTTGGGTCAGCTTGGGGGGCTGGGGGGGTTGGAGCGGAGCCGGGAGAGGGGAACCAAGGTTTGGTACCCGTGTGGGTGTGGTGTGGGAGCTGTTGAAAGGGCAAGGCTGAGGACCTTCACCCCTCCTTCATGAACTGGGTCTAACTAAACAAGGCTTTGGTTAAACAAAGAATTCAATCAATGAAGTCTAGGTTTTAGAGTAGCTGTTGCTATGGGACATGCACATTTTAAATGTATATTTAAGATAATATAATGTATCATATTTTTTTATGCAAAAAATGAATAAATGAAAGAACACCTCATTCTTGAACTGTATTTTCATGAAGAGCAACATTTCCAAGAGCTTTTGTACAGAACATTTTGTGTTTCATACAGCTCTTTACAAGTGCTGACCCCAGTGCTCCTATGGAATCTTTATTTATTTTCTCTCCAACTAGCAGCAGTATGAAACATAGTCAATAAGAACGGGTTTCAGTTTGAAGAGAAATATGCTGTGGACAAATTGCATTCTATTCACATCTGTGTGTAAATGGGATGGAGTTTGATGAATCGGTCTTTCAGAATGTGGACTTGGCGCAATATAACAGTGTCCACCATTGGAATCTTTAAGGGGATACCACGAGGTTTTGACATTTTGGACGTTCTTCTACGGACCCAGAGTGTACAGTTTGGAGATTATTCAAGTTAATATATCATTAGAGATGTATAGAGATCGCAACATTGTATCTGTCTCAATGATGCTGCCCGGTTGCTCACAGGTGCCATAATGGCACACATACAATGTTGCAAGCTCTAACTCTATGCGACAACGGGACAGAATGGGTAAGTGGATAGAATCTTGTTTCTGATGATTATCAGTAAATTAATCAATTTATAAAATATTGATTACTATATATAGCTTCGCAAGACTACAAATGACCATCCACCCAGTTTTTTAATAGTTATGTCTATTTCCCTGCTTTTGAGAGCAACTGACTAGCGTACCAGGAGAATTCAAACTTGTGCTAAGATAACGATATGCTAACTTCAATCATCTTCAGAATGCATGTAGAGACATACAAATGATATCCATCAGTTTGTCTGACTCTGGCTAAGTAGAAAATAAACTGAATCTTGAAATCTCGCAGTTTAAAGACTCTTTCACAAAGATCTGTAAAGCAATGTTTTTGTTCTCTTTCTCTCAGCCTGGGTCATAGATGACCACTCAAGCCATTAACTTTCTAATGACTGTCCATGTCATGATGATTTTTTTAATTACTTGTTTTTTTTGTGGGTTTTTTTGTGCTTTGAAGCACTGAGATTCTTTGAAAAGCTATATATGTTGAATAAATGATTCATATTATTATTATTATTATAGGACGGAAGGAGAGTTGTTTGTGTGATTGGAGGTCACCCAGCCAGGTCTAGTGGGCTGGTATGAGGGCTCTCAGCATGCTCTTTGGACACTTCTGGTTCTAGAAACGTTCCAGGAAAGGCTACCAGAACAAAGACTGTAGCCTTAGCCAGGCCTTGGCCCCACTCACGCTCTCTGGCCTTCACACACACATGCAGAAGCACACACACACTCTCAACTAGGGCTCCTGGGAAGGTCTTGGTCTGTCTTGTGATGACGCCCAACAATAGCAGTGAGCAGCTGCCCAGGTTCAGTACCAAACAGATGGAAAGGCCATAGTAGAGGTGAATAAGAATCTCCTGTGGTCTTCACCCACGGATGCAGCCCAGGACTCTGGCTGTCAAACAGACACGGTATGTTTTTAGATAGATGAACACAGAGGGATGAAACACAATGGGCAACACATGAACAGCTTGCAGAGGGGCAGCGGGCATGAAAGAGGGGCTTGCTGAGGTCCTGGAGCCTCACCAAGCCTAATCTCTCACCCTGAACCTGGCAGGGCAGAGCAGGGGGCAGTGCCAGAGCTATGGAGGACTGGAAGATTAAAGAAGCCATAAACCTCGAGGGAGGGAGGGAGGGAGAGAGAGAGAGAGAGAGAGAGAGAGAGAGTTATAGAATGAGCAAAGGCCTGAAGAGAGCATGGGTTGCTGCTCCTGGAAGAAACATCAGCATGTAACAGCATGTCAGGACCAGATTAAAAACAACAGCATCCACAGGCTTACACCCTCCTTCTTATATCGACAGTTGTCACACTTCCACCAGCCTTTATCGGCTGGCGCCTCTGTCCACCTTTTGTGGAGGCCTGCTTGTTTTCCTCCATGGCACCTGACTCCACCAACACTCTTGTCCCTCTGCCAAGTCCTTTTTCCCCTCCATGTCCTCAATGTCCCTGCCCTGGCCCAGGACCAGTCTCCAGGAGGCCCGGGGAGCTTAAGGAAGTCTTCCAGCAGAGTTCCCATTGAAAAACACCCTGCCTGGGTGTTGTTGCTGCTGCTGACGCGGTCCTGACCTGTTCTGACCTGTCCTGTTCTGTCAGGTCTGTGATTAGGCCTGTGTTGGCAGAGAGAAGTAATTTGAGGAGGAGGAGGTGCTGGCCGGCTGGCCCCTGGTGTGACAGTGCACACAGTGCGAGGAGCATAATGGCTCTGAGTGGAGTGGAGAGAGAGGGTGCTTAGGCAGGGTAATGTAAGAGCAGAAAATACAGATGGGATTGGGGGCAGAGAGGAGACTCTGGAGGGCATCTGTAATTAGACAGAAGGGCCCTCCTGAGTGAAGAGATGGAACTCAGCCACCGTGACAGGAGTGGGAGAGAAGCAGAGGGATAAGGAGAGATAGAGAGAGAGATGCAGATTTATGGGTAAACCGGGTAAACCACTTCTCCAATCTTTTTGGCTCTATAACAAATAACAAACAGCAAAAACATATACATGATCAAATACAAATCTTAGAATAAACTATTAAAGACTACCAGAACCCACTGGAATCTCCAACCTTGAATGAACTTCATGACAAAATAAAAAACTCTACAACCCAAAAAGGCCTGTGGTGTTGATGGAATCCTCAATGAAATGATCAAATATACAGACAACAAATACAAATTAGCTATACTAAAACTCTTTAACATCATCCTTAGCTCTTGCATCTTCCCCAATATTTGGAACCAAAGACTGATCACCCCAATCCACAAAAGTGGAGACAAATCTGACCCCAATAACTACCGTGGGATATGCGTCAACAGCAAAATTGGAAAAATCCTCTGCATTATCATTAACAGCAGACTCATACATTTCCTCAGTGAAAACAATGTACTGAGCAAATGTCAAATTGGCTTTTTACCAAATGATCTTACGAAAGACCACATATTCATCCTGCAAACCCTAATTGACAAACAAACAAACCAAAACAAAGGCAAATGCAAAGTCTTCTCATGCTTTGTTGATTTCAAAAAAAGCCTTCGACTCAATTTGGCATGAGGGTCTAATATACAAACTGATGGAAAGTGGTGTTGGGGGAAAAACATATGACATTGTAAAATCCATGGACACAAACAACAAGTGTGCGGTTAAAATAGGCAAAAACACGCACATTTCTTCCCACAAGACCGTGGGGTGAGACAGGGATGCATCTTAAGCCCCACCCTCTTCAACATATATATCAACGAATTGGTGACGGCACAAGAAAAGTCTGCAGCACCCGGACACACCCTACTAGAATCTGAAGTCAAATGTCTGCTGTTTGCTGATAAGGAGGAGGGCCTACAGCAACACCTAGGTCTTCTGCACAGATTCTTCCAGACCTAGGCCCTGTCAGTAAATCTCAGTAAGAACAAAATAATGGTGTTCCAAAAAAGGTCCAGTCACCAGGACCGCAAATACAAATTCCATCTAGACAGCGTTGCCCTAGAGCGCACAAGAAAACTATACACACCTTGGCCTAAACATCAGCGCCACAGGTAACTTCCACAAAGCTGTGAACGATCTGAGAGACAAGGCAAGAAGGGCATTCTATGCCATCAAAAGAAGCATACAATTCTACATACCAATTAGGATCTGGCTAAAAATACTTGAATCAGTTATAGAACCCATTGCCCTTTATGGTTGTGAGGTCTGGGGTCCACTCACCAACCAAGAATCCACAAAATGGGACAAACACCATATTGAGACTCTGCAGGCAGAAATCTGCAAAAATATACTCTCTTTACAACGTACAACACCAAATAATGCATACAGAGCAGAATTAGGCCGATACCTACTAATTATCAAAATCCAGAAAAGAGGCGTTCAATTCTACAACCACAGCAATTCCCAAACCTTCAATAACAAAGCCATCACCTACAGAGAAATGAACCTGAAAAGTCCCCTAAGCAAGCTGGTCCTGGGGCTCTGTTCACAAACACAAACAGACCCCACGGAGCCCCAGGACATCAACACAATTAGACCCAACCAAATCATGAGAAAACAAAAAGATAATTACTTGACACATTGGAAAGAATAAACAAAAAATCTGAGCAAACTAAAATGCTATTTGGCGCTAAACAGAGAGTACACAGCGGCAGAATACCTGACCACTGTGACTGACCCAAACTTAAGGAAAGCTTTGACTATGTACAGACTCAGTGAGCATAGCCTTGCTATTGAGAAAGGCCACCATATGCAGACCTGGCTCTCAAGAGAAGACAGGCTATGTGCTCACTGCCCACAACATGAGGTGGAAACTGAGCTGTACTTCCTAACCTCCTGCCCAATGTATGACCATATTAGAGACACATATTTCCCTCAGATTACACAGATCCACAAAGTATTTGAAAACTAACCCGATTTTGATACACTCCCATATTTACTGGGTAAACTTCCAAAGTGTGCCATCACAGCAGCGATATTTGTGACCTGTTGTCACAAGAAAAGGTCAACGAGTGAAGAACAGACATCATTGTAAATACAAGCCATATTTATGCTTATTTATTTTCCCTTTTGTACTTTAACCATTTTTACATTGTTACAACACTGTATATATATATATATATATATATATATATATATATATATACATACTATGACATTTGTAATGTCTTTGTTCTTTTGGAACTTCTGTGAGTGTAATGTTTACTGTAGTTTTATTCACTTTGTATATGATCTACCTCACTTGCTTTGGCAATGCTAAAGTATGTTTCCCATGCCAATAAAGCCCTTGAATTGAATTGAGATAGAAAGAGAGAGCAGAGGAAACCCACAGTGACATCATCCCCTGGGAGATAGAGGGACAGCAGGGGAGCTGACCATGGCGTTTTGGGGGATCCATCCTTTAATGGCTTAGTAGAATCCTGACAGTTTGATACTGTTTGTTTACCAGGCCAGTATGCCCGTCTCAATGAACATGTTCCCGAGTTAAGCAGTATTTATTTTTTACCTTTATTTAACTAGGCAAGTCAGTTAAGAACAAATTCTTATTTTCAATGACGGCCTAGGAACAGTGGGTTAACTGCCTGTTCAGGGGCAGAACGACAGATTTGTACCTTGTCAGCTCTGGGATTTGAACTTGCAACCTTCCGGTTACTAGTCCAACGCTCTAACCACTAGGCCACCCTACAGGGCCCTGCAGACTGGAGCACTTCACCAACACCTGGAAAACAGATGGCTGGTAGCACCTTATTTGGGGATGACATGCTCATTGTAATGACTGGAATGGATTGAATGGAATGGTATCAACACATCAAACACATGGTTTGTAAAATGTAAATGCAAAATGTTTAAATGACCTTCATTCCAGTCGTTCTTGTGAGCCATCCTCCCGTCACCAGCCTCCTGTGACTTCACAGGTAGATCAGTGCTGTCACGTCAGTCTGTGTTACGCATCAGGATACAGTGGCAAACTAAACACCATACTGAGGTTACTACATGATCAGAAGACAGAGATGTTATAATAAACTATTATAAGACGTAACAGATGATCAAACCAATGAACACACAATGCCTTCTAGTCATTTAGCCCTCTGGCTCTTAGATATCTGGAGGTAAAACACTGATTGAAACCAGCAAATGGCAGCCGGTATCACATAGCACCATCATGCTGATCCTGTTTGCTCTATTTGGACATTAGGGCGTAATTAAAGCCGCGCGGCTCCTGTCTGGCCCGCTCTGAAATGATGCGGCTCAGATTAACATGCTGCCTCTCAGTTAAGTGTTTTCACACTTCACACACCATTATAATGTGGATGTGATGTGACCACTGTTGCTGGGAGGTGGTGGTGTGGAAGAGGTGGAAGCTGTCAGGGAAGGAGGCTGCTGGGAGTGGGAATGTGAATGGGGCCACAGCTCATTGGGAACATCACACAAGCAGCGGCAGGCTGAGGGAGAGGACAGGGAACATGAGTCATTAGCTATAGGCCTCTGCTCTACTCTCCCTATGCTGCTCTGCATGCTTATGTCACCTCTCGAGTACACAGATATACCTGAGCAGAACAGCATCTCCACATGTCTCAATGTTCTCAATAGCTCAACGGTGGCTTTGGCTCCAATTTCTCTCAATTTTGGGTCTACTGTATTAGTGTATTTTGAGTGACATTTATGACAGCTATTGGTTTATATTAATTAATATGCATCAGATGTTGATTAACTTCTGATGTGACATAAAATGACAATTTCCTTTCAAAAAATATGTTTGGTAAAGCTAAAGATGCTGTCCGAAGTAGATAATGACATAACTTACATTTTACATTATAGTGATGGAGTATCACTATAGATGATCATTATACATTATGGTGATGGAGTATCACTATAGATGATCATTATACATTAGATGATCATTATACATTATGGTGATGGAATATCATCATTATACATTATGGTGATGATCACTTAGATGATCATATACGGTGATGGAGTATCACTATAGATGATCATTATACATTATGGTGATGGTATCACTATAGATGATCACATTATGGTGATGTATCACTATAGATGATCATTATATCACTATGGTGATGGAATATCACTATAGATGATCATTATCATTATACATTATGGTGATGGGGTATCACTATAGATGATCATTATACATTATGGTGATGGGGTATCACTATAGATGATCATTATACATTACGGTGATGGAGTATCACTATAGATGATCATTATACATTATGGTGATGGAGTATCACTATAGATGATCATTATACATTATGGTGATGGAATATCACTATAGTATCACTATAGATGATCATTATACATTATGGTGATGATCATTATACATTATGGTGATGGAGTATCACTATAGATGATCATTATACATTATGGTGATGGAATATCACTATAGACGGTCATTATACATTATGGTGATGGGTATCACTATAGATGATCACATTATAGATGATCATTATACATTATGGTGATGGAATATCACTATAGATGATCATTATACACTATGGTGATGGAATATCACTATAGACGGTCATTATACACACGGTGATAGATGATCATTATACATGGTGATGGGTGATGATCATTATACATTACGGTGATGGAATATCACTATAGATGATCATTATACATTACGGTGATGGAGTATCACTATAGATGATCATTATACATTACGGTGATGGAGTATCACTATAGATATCATTATACATTATGGTGATGGAGTATCACTATAGATGATCATTATACATTATGGTGATGGAGTATCACTATAGATGATCATTATACATTATGGTGATGTATCACTATAGATGATCATTATACATTATGGTGATGGAATATCACTATAGATGATCATTATACATTATGGTGATGGAGTATCACTATAGATGATCATTATACATTATGGTGATGGAGTATCACTATAGAATATCACTATAGACGATCATTATACATTATGGTGATGGAGTATCACTATAGATGATCATTATACATTATGGTGATGGAGTATCACTATAGATGATCATTATACATTATGGTGATGGAGTATCACTATAGATGATCATTACATTATGGTGATGGATGTATCACTATAGATGATCATTATACATTATGGTGATGGAATATCACTATAGATGATCATTATACATTATATGGTGATGGAATATCACTATAGATGATCATTATACATTATGGTGATGGAATATCACTATAGATGATCATTATACACTATGGTGATGGAATATCACTATAGACGATCATTATACATTACGGTGATGGAGTATCACTATAGATGATCATTATATCACTATAGATGATCATTACATTATGGTGATGGAATATCACTATAGATGATCATTATACATTATGGTGATGGAGTATCACTATAGATGATCATTATACATTATGGTGATGGATCATTAGATATCATTATACATTATGGTGATGGAGTATCACTATAGATGATGGATGGAGTATCACTATATGGAATATCACTATAGACGATCATTATACATTATGGTGATGGGGTATCACTATAGATGATCATTATACATTATGGTGATGGAGTATCACTATAGATGATCATATATACACTTATGATCATTACATTATGGTGATGGAATATCACTATAGACGGTCATTATACATTATGGTGATGGAGTATCACTATAGATGATCATTATACATTATGGTGATGGAATATCACTATAGATGATCATTATACACTATGGTGATGGAATATCACTATAGACGGTCATTATACACTACGGTGATGGAGTATCACTATAGACGATCATTATACATTATGGTGATGGAGTATCACTATAGATGATCATTATACATTACGGTGATGGAATATCACTATAGATGATCATTATACATTACGGTGATGGAGTATCACTATAGATGATCATTATACACTACGGTGATGGAGTATCACTATAGATTATCATTATACATTATGGTGATGGAGTATCACTATAGATGATCATTATACATTATTGTGATGGAGTATCACTATAGATGATCATTATACATTATGGTGATGGAGTATCACTATAGATGATCATTATACATTATGGTGATGGAATATCACTATAGATGATCATTATACATTATGGTGATGGAGTATCACTATAGATGATCATTATACATTACGGTGATGGAGTATCACTATAGATGATCATTATACATTATGGTGATGGAATATCACTATAGACGATCATTATACATTATGGTGATGGAGTATCACTATAGATGATCATTATACATTATGGTGATGGAATATCACTATAGATGATCATTATACATTATGGTGATGGAGTATCACTATAGATGATCATTATACATTATGGTGATGGAGTATCACTATAGATGATCATTATACATTACGGTGATGGAGTATCACTATAGATGATCATTATACATTATGGTGATGGAGTATCACTATAGATGATCATTATACACTACGGTGATGGAATATCACTATAGATGATCATTATACATTATGGTGATGGAGTATCACTATAGATGATCATTATACATTATGGTGATGGAATATCACTATAGACGATCATTATACATTATGGTGATGGAGTATCACTATAGATGATCATTATACATTATGGTGATGGAGTATAACTATAGATGATCATTATACATTATGGTGATGGAATATCACTATAGATGATCATTATACACTATGGTGATGGAATATCACTATAGACGGTCATTATACACTACGGTGATGGAGTATCACTATAGACGATCATTATACATTATGGTGATGGAGTATCACTATAGATGATCATTATACATTACGGTGATGGAGTATCACTATAGATGATCATTATACATTATGGTGATGGAGTATCACTATAGATGATCATTATACATTATGGTGATGGAATATCACTATAGATGATCATTATACATTATGGTGATGGGGTATCACTATAGATGATCATTATACATTATGGTGATGGAATATCACTATAGATGATCATTATACACTATGGTGATGGAATATCACTATAGATTATCATTATACACTATGGTGATGGAATATCACTATAGACGGTCATTATACACTACGGTGATGGAGTATCACTATAGACGGTCATTATACACTACGGTGATGGAGTATCACTATAGATGATCATTATACATTATGGTGATGGGGTATCACTATAGATGATCATTATACATTATGGTGATGGAGTATCACTATAGATGATCATTATACATTACGGTGATGGAGTATCACTATAGATGATCATTATACATTATGGTGATGGAGTAGCACTATAGATGATCATTATACATTATGGTGATGGAGTATCACTGTAGATGATCATTATACATTATGGTGATGGAGTATCACTATAGATGATCATTATACATTATGGTGATGGAGTATCACTATAGATGATCATTATACATTATGGTGATGGAGTATCACTATAGATGATCATTATACATTATGGTGATGGAATATCACTATAGATGATCATTATACATTACGGTGATGGAGTATCACTATAGACGGTCATTATACACTACGGTGATGGAGTATCACTATAGATGATCATTATACACTACGGTGATGGAATATCACTATAGATGATCATTATACATTATGTTGATGGAGTATCACTATAGATGATCATTATACATTACGGTGATGGAGTATCACTATAGATGATCATTATACACTATGGTGATGGAATATCACTATAGACGGTCATTATACACTATGGTGATGGAGTATCACTATAGATGATCATTATACACTACGGTAATGGAATATCACTATAGACGGTCATTATACATTATGGTGATGGAGTATCACTATAGATGATCATTATACATTATGGTGATGGAGTATCACTATAGATGATCATTATACATTACGGTGATGGAGTATCACTATAGATGATCATTATACACTACGGTGATGGAGGGAGGAAGTGTCTGTAATGTGGATGGGAGGAGAGGAGGAACCTTTATCATACTAATGAGGGATATCAGCCATACTTCTGCCGCTTCAACAAGGATGACAATTTTACACTTGACATGAATTGCCTTTCAGAAGTACCGAGAATCGGTTTCCAACCGGAAGAGTGGAATTTTTAAGTGGTTGTGGTGTTAAACACTGAAGGGCTGGATAATTAGCAGCATGTCATATGGAGGGAGTGTGCTAAAAGTTTTCTATTGGCAGGACAGATGAGATGTCCATAAAAAGCTTTTGAGAGGGCATTTAGCCTAACGCAACAGACGTCTGTGAATGTGTAAAACACACACACACACACACACACACACACACACACACACACACACACACACACACACACACACACACACACACACACACACACACACACACACACACACACACACACACACACACACACACACACACACACACACACACACACACACAAATACACACACACACTCACACACACACTCACACACAAAGCATTCCAGAGCAGTATCAGCCTTGCTAAAAACCTACTGAATCTCAATCACCTCCCAGACTGGACAGTGTTAGACTGGCAGTAACAGCACTGTGAAATTGATTACTCCACAACGCCCAGGCAGAGTGTGTGAAATCAGAGTGGAGATTAACTGTGTGTGTTAGCGCCGCAAAACAAATGTGGGCTTGTTTGCTCTTGAATGTTCATCTTTTCTTGGCAAAGACTAATTAGATGCTCGAGGATACATCTGATTAAACAACGCCACGATCTCACAATTAAATGTCATGTGCAATTACTCCGGGAGGAGTGAGTGACCGTCTCTCTGCCACAAAATCCATTTGCATGTACTGTATCTCTTCATCTCCCTCTTGTCTTGCTCTCTCCCTCTCTCTTTCCCTTTCTCTTTTTCTCTCTCCCTTTGTCTCTCTTTCTATCTCTCTCCCTCTCTCTCTCTCTCTCTCTCTCTCTCTCTCTCTCTCTCTCTCTCTCTCTCTCTCTCTCTCTCTCTCTCTCTCTCTCCATCACATTCTTTGTCGAGGGAGGGATAATGGGCACTGTGTCTGATCGTGGCTGAGAGCCAGTTGCCCTTTGAGAACGGAAGACCTTTCACATCAAATCCATACCAATGCCTCTGTTTCATATGATCCAATGTCATCTGTGTGTGACATGGTCAGGAAAGACAACACAAGACGGTTGAGCATTTCCTCAGATTCATGACTCCACATAGAAGTTGTGCTTTAAAAGAGAGGGTCTCTATTGATGTCCTGCCAAACAGAGGTGTCCCAGTTTTGAAGAGATTCATGAGAGATTTGCAGTCCCCGCTGGAAGTAAAAAATAATCCCTCTTGGTACAACTCCCTCTCACTACTAAAAACAACAACAGCAGCAGCAGTAGAAAGCTGGGTATCTCTGCCCAAACTACTGCAAAGCCTCTGGTGTCTTCTTCCTCCGTTTTGGTGCTGTGTTTGTGTTGATAGTTACCTGCAATGAAGTATCCATCTGTGCTGTTCGATTCATTATTTTATTCTGTGCTGAGCAGTAAAGCAGAAAATGCCTTGTGGTGTGTTGCTAGCTATCCTGTTGATTTGACTTACATGAGATGACCAAATCCCTCCACACTAGACTCTAGCCCGACAGCAGATGTGTGAGTTATCCACCTTTAGATTCCCCCTCCCATCCCTGCCGCGTTGCTTTGATCAGTTACCTGTTCTCTCCTTCTACAAAGCTACAGAATGCCCTGCAGATTGTTCAACCCCCACTGCTGCCAAATCTCTGAGCGGCTGTTTTCCCTGCAGTAATCCAGCTTTAACTCCTCCATTGAGCCCTGATCGCTGCTGCCGTGGTCCATGGGATGCTGTGCTGTACAGACAGATCCACCCTCCTCTTCCTCTGTCACACACGTTACCCAACCTCACTACACACTGCTGAGCTTTTCCAGAGTTGAGATTGGGAGTGGGGTGGGAGTGTGTCCAATGGAATTAGCCTGCAGTGATGGGAGGGATGGCTGGGCTGCTGCTAGTGCTTTACTGACTCACAGATTAGAGCTGGAGTAGCTGTGTGAAGGCTGGGCTGAAAAGAGCATAGCTGGGCTGGGTGGGAAGGGAGACAGGACAGTAGTCTGTTGGGCCTGCAGGCTCCAGGGTTGAGCTAAACAGAGCTGGGCTGGGTGGGTGGGGAGACAGGACAGTAGTCTGGTGGGCCTGCAGGCTCCAGGGTTGAGCTAAACAGAGCTGGGCTGGGTGGGTGGAGAGACAGGACAGTAGTCTGGTGGGCCTGCAGGCTCCAGGGTTGAGCTAAACAGAGCTAGGCTGGGTGGGAAGGGAGACAGGACAGTAGTCTGGTGGGCCTCCAGGCTCCAGGGTTGAGCTAAACAGAGCTGGGCTGGGTGGGTGGGGAGACAGGACAGTAGTCTGGTGGGCCTACAGGCTCCAGGGTTGAGCTAAACAGAGCTGGGCTGGGTGGGTGGAGAGACAGGACAGTAGTCTGGTGGGCCTGCAGGCTCCAGGGTTGAGCTAAACAGAGCTGGGCTGGGTGGGTGGAGAGACAGGACAGTAGTCTGGTGGGCCTGCAGGCTCCAGGGTTGAGCTAAACAGAGCTGGGCTGGGTGGGTGGGGAGACAGGACAGTAGTCTGGTGGGCCTGCAGGCTCCAGGGTTGAGCTAAACAGAGCTGGGCTGGGTGTGTGGGGAGACAGGACAGTGGTCTGGTGGGCCTGCAGGCTCCAGGGTTGAGCTAAACAGAGCTGGGCTGGGTGGGTGGGGAGTCAGGACAGTAGTCTGGTGGGCCTGCGGGCTGAGCTGAACAGAGCAGGGCTGGGTGGGAGGGTGTGTGGGTGGGTAAGTGGGTGGATGGGTGGGTGGGTGGGTGGGTTGGGTGGGTGGGTGGGTGGGTTGCTTGGGTGGGTGGGTTGGGTGGGTGGGTGGGAGGGTGACAGTAGTCTGGTGGGCCTGCAGGCTCCAGGGCTGAACAGAACAGAGCAGGGCTGAGTGGGTGGCTGGGAGACAGGATGGCAGTGGTTTAAGACTTCTATTGAGATGGAGCTGGGTAGTTCATAGAAGAAGAGTGGGAACTGGGCTGATTCCATAGATTCCCTGCTGATTCCAAGGAGTCCTTGCTGATTCCATAGAGTCCCTGCTGATTCCATAGAGTCCCTGCTGATTCCAAGGAGTCCCTGCTGATTCCATAAAGTCCCTGCTGATTCCATAGAGTCCCTGCTGATTCCATATAGTCCCTGCTGATTCATAGAGTCCCTGCTGATTCCAAGGAGTCCCTGCTGATTCTAAGGAGTCCCTGCTGATTCCATAGAGTCCCTGCTGATTCCATAGAGTCCCTGCTGAGTCCATGGAGTCCCTGTTGAGTCCATAGTCTGTGCTCCTGTGTAGTTACGGATTTAGATTTCAAGTCTATGTACTCCAATGTGTTACCTTGTTCTCTCTGTCTTATCATAGTCCTCGCTTGAAATCTACTAAGGAACCCCATTTCAATACTATAAAAAAAAGATACACGATGGACTTTGATGATAAACAGGGATTTGTGGGTATCAACAGAACACAATTCTGGGGGGGAAATCTTAAATACAGATAAATGTCTGTCTCTCTCGCCTCTTTCTCCTCTCTCTCTCTCTCTCTCTCTCTCTCTCTCTCTCTCTCTCTCTCTCTCTCTCTCTCTCTCTCTCTCTCTCCCTCACTCTCTCCTCTTTCTCTCTCTCTCTCTCTCTCTCTCTCTCTCTCTCTCTCTCTCTCTCTCTCTCTCTCTCTCTCTCTCTCTCTCTCTCTCTCTCTCTCTCTCTCACCTCTCTCTCCCTCTCTTTCTCCTCTCTCTCTCTCCTCTCTGTCCCTCTCTTTCTCCTCTCTCTCTCTTTCCCTCTCCCTCTCCCTCACTCTCTCCTCTTTCTCTCTCTCCCTCTCTCTGAGCTGAGATGTTTTACTGTGTGAAGTTTATTTTCTGTGGCTGTGAGTTGAGTGATGAGGGAGCAACAAAACACGTGGAAAACACTGTAGCCATGTTGCTTTATGTTGTGATGATGACACATGTCCCATGTGTATAAAATTCCTCTTGAGTCTTGTTTAACTGGCACACGGGGCGAAGTACGCACCCATTCCCCCACTGAAGAGAACATACACTCTGTCATCCTCCACCTCTTATTCCTTACTGTCACTTCTGAGAAATATTTCTCTACACCACAGCAATGGTTATTTACATTACTATGAACCATCAAAATGTTAAATGCATCAATATTGCAGGCTGGCGTGCTGTGCGCATTCCCCACACCCTTCAAACACGCGTGGGTGCGCACACACACGCACGCGCACACACACACAAACACACACACACACACACACACACACACACACACACACACACACACACACACACACACACACACACACACACACACACACGCGCACGCGCGCACACGCACACGCACACGCACGCGCACACACACGCACGCACGCGCACACGCACACACACACGCACGCACACACACGCACACACGCACACACACACGCACGCACGCACGCACGCACACACACACACACACACACACACACACACACATGCGCACACACACATAGCCCTCGTTCACACACACACATACACACACACACACAGGTGATTGAGTCCATTAGTCTACTAAGCACTCATTAACAGAGGTCAGCTTCATAAATAACAGGGCAGGCAGACATATAGACAGGCAGAAGGAGCAGACAGACAGGCAGACCTAGCAAACAGACAGACAGACAGACAGACAGACAGACAGACAGACAGACAGACAGACAGACAGACAGACAGACAGACAGACAGACAGACAGACAGACGCTGATGTGAGCAGGCCCATGGCAATCCATGTCTCAGGCACATTACAGCAGGTTACATATGGTGTGTCTGGATGATACTGCTCTCTCCTGCTGCTGTACACTATGTTACTACATATTGACTGCAATATTGTACACTATTTTACTGAATATTGACTGTAGTACACTGTTACTGTATGTAGACTGTAATACACAGTTACTATATGTAGACTGTAATACACTGTTACTGTATGTAGACTGTAATACTGTACACTATTTTACTGTATGTAGACTGTAATACTGTACACTATTTTACTGTATGTAGACTGTAATACACTGTTACTGTATGTAGACTGTAATACTGTACACTATTTTACTGTATGTAGACTGTAATACACAGTTACTGTATGTAGACTGTAATACACTGTTACTGCATGTAGACTGTAATACTGTACACTATTTTACTGTATATTGACTGTAATACTGTGCACTGTTACTTCATATTGACTGTAATACTGTGCATGATGTTACTGTATATTGACTGTTTTACTGTCCGCTATTTTACTGTATGTTGACTGTAGTACTGTACACTATGTTTACTGTGTGTTGGCTGTAATACTGTAGAGTATGTTACTGAATGCACACTATAATACTATAGAGTATTTTACTGAATGTACACTGTAATGTAATACTGTAGAGTATGTTACTGAATGTACACTTTAATACTGTAGTTTATGTTACTGTAAGTAGACTGCAATACTATACACGAGGTTACTGTATGTTGGCTGTAATACTGTAGAGTAAGTTACTGTAAGTAGACTGCAATACTATACACTATGTTACTGTATGTTGGCTGTAATACTGTACACAATGTTACTGTATGTTGACTTTAATACTGTAGATTATGTTACTGTATGTTGGCTGTAATACTGTAGAGTATGTTACTGTATGTTGGCTGTAATACTGTAGAGTATGTTACTGTATGTTGGCTGTAATACTGTAGAGTATGTTACTGTATGTTGGCTGTAATACTGTAGAGTATGTTACTGTATGTTGGCTGTAATACTGTAGAGTATGTTACTGAATGTACACCGTAATACTATAGAGTATGTTAATGAATGTACACCGTAATACTGTAGAGTATGTCACTGTAAGTAGACGGTAATACTGTACAATAGTTACTGTATGTGAACTTTAACACCACACACTATGTTATTTTATATTGAATGTAGTACTCTACACTATGTGACTGTATGTTTACTGAAATACTGTAAATTATGTGCCTATGTTTACTGTAATATATTATTGTTGACTGTAATACTGTAAATGATGTGCCTATGTTTACTGTAATATATTATTGTTGACTGTAATACTGTAAATGATGTGCCTATGTTTACTGTAATATATTATTGTTGACTGTAATACTGTAAATAATGTGCCTATGTTTACTGTAATATATTATTGTTGACTGTAATACTGTAAATTATGTGCCTATGTTTACTGTAATATATTATTGTTGAGCGTAGATTTACGCTGTTAATGTTTCTTGACTGTAATACTGTACACTACGTTGCTGTATGTTGACTGTAATACTGTACACTACGTTGCTGTATGTTGACTGTAATACTGTACACAACGTTGCTGTATGTTGACTGTAATACTGTACACTACGTTGCTGTATGTTGACTGTAATACTGTAATACGTTGCTGTATGTTGACTACGTTGCTGTATGTTGACTGTAATACTGTACACTACGTTGCTGTATGTTTGACTGTAATGTTGACTGTACACTACGTTGCTGTATGTTGACTGTAATACTGTACACTACGTTGCTGTATGTTGACTGTAATACTGTACACTACGTTGCTGTATGTTGACTGTAATACTGTACACTACGTTGCTGTATGTTGACTGTAATACTGTACACTACGTTGCTGTATGTTGACTGTAATACTGTACACTACGTTGCTGTATGTTGACTGTAATACTGTACACTACGTTGCTGTATGTTTGACTGTAATACGTTGCTGTATGTTGACTGTAATACTGTACACTACGTTGCTGTATGTTGACTGTAATACTGTACACTACGTTGCTGTATGTTGACTGTAATACTGTACACTACGTTGCTGTATGTTGACTGTAATACTGTACACTACGTTGCTGTATGTTGACTGTAATACTGTACACTACGTTGCTGTATGTTGACTGTAATACTGTACACTACGTTGCTGTATGTTGACTGTAATACTGTACACTACGTTGCTGTATGTTGACTGTAATACTGTACACTACGTTGCTGTATGTTGACTGTAATACTGTACACTACGTTGCTGTATGTTGACTGTAATACTGTACACTACGTTGCTGTATGTTGACTGTAATACTGTACACTACGTTGCTGTATGTTGACTGTAATACTGTACACTACGTTGTATGTTGACTGTAATACTGTTGACGTTGCTGTATGTTGACTGTAATACTGTACACTACGTTGCTGTATGTTGACTGTAATACTGTACACACGTTGCTGTATGTTGACGTTGCTGTATGTTGACTGTAATACTGTACACTACGTTGCTGTATGTTGACTGTAATACTGTACACTACGTTGCTGTATGTTGACTGTAATACTGTACACTACGTTGCTGTATGTTGACTGTAATACTGTACACTACGTTGCTGTATGTTGACTGTAATACTGTACACTACGTTGCTGTATGTTGACTGTAATACTGTACACTACGTTGCTGTATGTTGACTGTAATACTGTACACTACGTTGCTGTATGTTGACTGTAATACTGTACACTACGTTGCTGTATGTTGACTGTAATACTGTACACTACGTTGCTGTATGTTGACTGTAATACTGTGACTGTATGTTGACTGTACTGTACACTACGTTGCTGTATGTTGACTGTAATACTGTACACTACGTTGCTGTATGTTGACTGTAATACTGTACACTACGTTGCTGTATGTTGACTGTAATACTGTACACTACGTTGCTGTATGTTGACTGTAATACTGTACACTACGTTGCTGTATGTTGACTGTAATACTGTACACTACGTTGCTGTATGTTGACTGTAATACTGTACACTACGTTGCTGTATGTTGACTGTAATACTGTACACTACGTTGCTGTATGTTGACTGTAATACTGTACACTACGTTGCTGTATGTTGACTGTAATACTGTACACTACGTTGCTGTATGTTGACTGTAATACTGTACACTACGTTGCTGTATGTTGACTGTAATACTGTACACTACGTTGCTGTATGTTGACTGTAATACTGTACACTACGTTGCTGTATGTTGACTGTAATACTGTACACTACGTTGCTGTATGTTGACTGTAATACTGTACACTACGTTGCTGTATGTTGACTGTAATACTGTACACTACGTTGCTGTATGTTGACTGTAATACTGTACACTACGTTGCTGTATGTTGACTGTAATACTGTACTGTAATACTGTACACTACGTTGCTGTATGTTGACTGTAATACTGTACACTACGTTGCTGTATGTTGACTGTAATACTGTACACTACGTTGCTGTATGTTGACTGTAATACTGTACACTACGTTGCTGTATGTTGACTGTAATACTGTATGTTGTACACTACGTTGCTGTATGTTGACTGTAATACTGTACACTACGTTGCTGTATGTTGACTGTAATACTGTACACTACGTTGCTGTATGTTGACTGTAATACTGTACACTACGTTGCTGTATGTTGACTGTAATACTGTACACTACGTTGCTGTATGTTGACTGTAATACTGTACACTACGTTGCTGTATGTTGACTGTAATACTGTACACTACGTTGCTGTATGTTGACTGTAATACTGTACACTACGTTGCTGTATGTTGACTGTAATACTGTACACTACGTTGCTGTATGTTGACTGTAATACTGTACACTACGTTGCTGTATGTTGACTGTAATACTGTACACTACGTTGCTGTATGTTGACTGTAATACTGTACACTACGTTGCTGTATGTTGACTGTAATACTGTACACTACGTTGTTCTATGTTGACTGTAATACTGTACACTACGTTGCTGTATGTTGACTGTAATACTGTACACTACGTTGCTGTATGTTGACTGTAATACTGTACACTACGTTGCTGTATGTTGACTGTAATACTGTACACTACGTTGCTGTATGTTGACTGTAATACTGTACACTACGTTGCTGTATGTTGACTGTAATACTGTACACTACGTTGCTGTATGTTGACTGTAATACTGTACACTACGTTGCTGTATGTTGACTGTAATACTGTACACTACGTTGCTGTATGTTGACTGTAATACTGTACACTACGTTGCTGTATGTTGACTGTAATACTGTACACTACGTTGCTGTATGTTGACTGTAATACTGTACACTACGTTGCTGTATGTTGACTGTAATACTGTACACTACGTTGCTGTATGTTGACTGTAATACTGTACACTACGTTGCTGTATGTTGACTGTAATACTGTACACTACGTTGCTGTATGTTGACTGTAATACTGTACACTACGTTGCTGTATGTTGACTGTAATACTGTACACTACGTTGCTGTATGTTGACTGTAATACTGTACACTACGTTGCTGTATGTTGACTGTAATACTGTACACTACGTTGCTGTATGTTGACTGTAATACTGTACACTACGTTGCTGTATGTTGACTGTAATACTGTACACTACGTTGCTGTATGTTGACTGTAATACTGTACACTACGTTGCTGTATGTTGACTGTAATACTGTACACTACGTTGCTGTATGTTGACTGTAATACTGTACACTACGTTGCTGTATGTTGACTGTAATACTGTACACTACGTTGCTGTATGTTGACTGTAATACTGTACGTTGCTGTATGTTGACTGTAATACTGTACACTACGTTGCTGTATGTTGTTGACTGTAATACTGTACACTACGTTGCTGTATGTTGACTGTAATACTGTACACTACGTTGCTGTATGTTGACTGTAATACTGTACACTACGTTGCTGTATGTTGACTGTAATACTGTACACTACGTTGCTGTATGTTGACTGTAATACTGTACACTACGTTGCTGTATGTTGACTGTAATACTGTACACTACGTTGCTGTATGTTGACTGTAATACTGTACACTACGTTGCTGTATGTTGACTGTAATACTGTACACTACGTTGCTGTATGTTGACTGTAATACTGTACACTACGTTGCTGTATGTTGACTGTAATACTGTACACTACGTTGCTGTATGTTGACTGTAATACTGTACACTACGTTGCTGTATGTTGACTGTAATACTGTACACTACGTTGCTGTATGTTGACTGTAATACTGTACACTACGTTGCTGTATGTTGACTGTAATACTGTACACTACGTTGCTGTATGTTGACTGTAATACTGTACACTACGTTGCTGTATGTTGACTGTAATACTGTACACTACGTTGCTGTATGTTGACTGTAATACTGTACACTACGTTGCTGTATGTTGACTGTAATACTGTACACTACGTTGCTGTATGTTGACTGTAATACTGTACACTACACTACGTTGCTGTATGTTGACTGTAATACTGTACACTACGTTGCTGTATGTTGACTGTAATACTGTACACTACGTTGCTGTATGTTGACTGTAATACTGTACACTACGTTGCTGTATGTTGACTGTAATACTGTACACTACGTTGCTGTATGTTGACTGTAATACTGTACACTGTAATACTGCTGTATGTTGACTGTAATACTGTACACTACGTTGCTGTATGTTGACTGTAATACTGTACACTACGTTGCTGTATGTTGACTGTAATACTGTACACTACGTTGCTGTATGTTGACTGTAATACTGTACACTACGTTGCTGTATGTTGACTGTAATACTGTACACTACGTTGCTGTATGTTGACTGTAATACTGTACACTACGTTGCTGTATGTTGACTGTAATACTGTACACTACGTTGCTGTATGTTGACTGTAATACTGTACACTACGTTGCTGTATGTTGACTGTAATACTGTACACTACGTTGCTGTATGTTGACTGTAATACTGTACACTACGTTGCTGTATGTTGACTGTAATACTGTACACTACGTTGCTGTATGTTGACTGTAATACTGTACACTACGTTGCTGTATGTTGACTGTAATACTGTACACTACGTTGCTGTATGTTGACTGTAATACTGTACACTACGTTGCTGTATGTTGACTGTAATACTGTACACAACGTTGCTGTATGTTGACTGTAATACTGTACACTACGTTGCTGTATGTTGACTGTAATACTGTACACTACGTTGCTGTATGTTGACTGTAATACTGTACACTACGTTGCTGTATGTTGACTGTAATACTGTACACTTTTACTGTATGTAGACTAATAGTGAACATTATGTTACTGTATGTTGACATGTACTACACTATGTTACTCTATGTAGACTGTAATACTGTACACTATTTTAATGTATGTTGACTGTGACTGTAATACACTATATCACATTTATATTAGTATTCAAATCCTTTAATCAGTACTTTGTTGACGCACCTTTGGCAGTGATTACAGCCTTGAGTCTTCTTGGGTATGACACTACAAGCTTGATTGATATTCCTGTAATTTGGGGAGTTTCACCCAATCTTCTCTGCAGATCCTCTCAAGCTCTGTCAGGTTGAATGGGGAGCGTCGCTGCACAGCAATTTTTAAGTCTCTCTAGAGATGTTCAATGGGGTTCAAGTCCAGGCTCTGGCTGAGCCACTCAAGGACATTCAGAGACTTGTCCTGAAGCCACTCCTGCGTTGTCTTGGCTGTGTGCTTAGGGTCATTGTCCTGTGGAAGGTGAACCTTTGCCCCAGTTTGAGGTCCAGAGTGCTCTGGAGCAGGTTTTCATCAAGGATCTCTTTGTACTTTGCTCCATTCATCTTTCCTACTCCCAGTCCCTGCCAATAAAAACATCCCCACAGCCTGCCACAACCATGCTTCACCGTAGGAATGGTGCCAGGTCTCCTCCGGACATGACGCTTGGCATTCAGGCCAAATAGTTCAATCTTGGGTTCATCAGACCAGAGAATCTTGTTTCTCATGATCCGAGTCCTTTAGGTGTCTTTTAGCAAACTCCAAGCGGGCTGTCATATGCATATTACTGAGGAGTGGCATCTATCTGGCCACTCTACCACAAAGGCCTGATTGATGGAGTGCTGCAGAGATGGTTGTCTGGAGCTCTGTCAGAGTGACCATTGGTTTCTTGGTCACCTCCCTGACCAAGTCCCTTCTCCCTCGATTGCTCAGTTTGGCTTGGCGGACAGCTCTAGGTCTTACATGCACTTTTAAGTGTGGGACCTTATATAGACAGGTGTGTGCCTTTCCAAATCATGTCTAAACAATTAAATTTACCACAGGTGGACTCCAGTCAATTTGTAAAATAATCTGAAGGGTGATCAATGGAAGCAGAGATGGAGAGGGTGGAGGAGAGGGAGAGGGAGGAGGAGGGGGACAGGGTGGAGGAGACGGTGATGGTGGAGGAGAGGGAGAGGGTGGGGGAGAAAGAAAGGCTTGAGGCCAAGGGGAAAAAGAGGGAGAGGGAAAGGGAGAGGAAGGGAGAGAGATTTGGAGAGGAGGAGAAGTTGGAGTTGATAGTTGCAAAAACATTTATTGAAACTGATCCTCTATCAGCCGGTGTTTGTTATGTTTGAATAGAGATGTCTACTGCCACAGTGCTGACACCAGTGGTCCTCTTACTGTCCCACTGTGAACAGTCACAGCTAAACAACCTGACAGTAGTTCCTTACTAATGTCCTCCTGTTGCTCAGGCTGGCTGTGTGTAATTACAGCCACTGTTGTCCTTTGAATCCCAAATGTGTGAAATGTTTACAAACAGCAGCTGAATAATCCCAGCGTGATATTTGAAAATAAAAACTGTCACCTTCCAGTGCAATTACTGGAGATCCCAGTAGACCATTAGAGAAACCTAGGCTATTATTCGACATCAGGTTTCAGGGAGATTTCAGGTTTAAACAGTGGCAGGGATCTAGACTTGTAATGTAGCTTTTGCTTGCATGTCACACTTTTCCTGGCTCTGGAACTGTTCTGAATGGATGTTCTGAATCCAGACCTTTAGAATCATGTTGTAATTGTCTGGGTTATTTTCATTGAAATTATATATGATGGTCTCATTCATTGTCAGCCCCTTCTACCTCTTGACAGGCAGGCTCTTGCGGAAGATAATGGACTATGTTTGAATGCATTGCAGTCTTACACCCTGGCTCCTCTGTTGCCCTACCTAGGCCCTCCTATCCCTCCCCTATCTCTCTGGACCAACTCTCTCCTCTGTCTCCCTGGTGGCCATACCCAGGACCAGCTCTCTCCTCTGTTGCCCTACCTAGGCCCTCCTATCCCTCCCCTATCTCTCTGGTGGCTCTACACTGGACCAGCTCTTTCCTCTGTCTCCCGGTGGCCATACCCAGGACTAGCTCTCTCCTCTGTCTCCCAGATGACCCTGCACAGCTCCCCCTGGAGGCTCAAACCTGTCTCTTAACGAGCCCTGGAATTAGTACAGCCAACTCCTCATCAGTACCAGCCACTTATTTACACTGAGAAGAGAGTTAGTCGTTATTATGTAAATGCATTCACATGTAAGAGGGGGATGAGTGGTCTCATGAAGATTTGCAGATAATTAGCAGGAAGGCACTTTGTCTGAACCCAGCTATTTCTACTTGGGATGCACCTACTGCAGACAGATGATAAACAAGCAACAACAAAAAACCACAACAGGGAATGAGAAAAACAAGGCTTTCATCTAAAAACACACACAGATAAGTCGCAAGAATAATCAACCGCTGCGTTGTTAAATGTTAGTTTTTTGTGGGCCGACAGCTGCGGAATTAGCAATCTGCAAACGGATTCTTCTCAACACTTTAATCCCTAATGTAGATACACTACCATTCAAAAGTTTTAGGTCACTTAGACATGTCCTTGTTTTTGAAAGAAAAGCACATTTTTTTGACCATTAAAATAACATAAAATTGATCAAAAATACAGTGTAGACATTGCTAATGTTGTAAATTAATATTGTAGCTGGAAATGGCTGATTTTTAATGGAATATCTACATAGTGGTACAGAGGCCCATTAGTAGAAACCATCACTCCTGTGTTCCAAAGGCACGTTGTGTTAGCTAATCCAAGTTCATCATTTTTAAAAGGCTGATTGATCATTAAAAAAACCTTTTTCAATTATGTTAGCACAGCTGAAAACTGTTGTCCCGATTAAAGAAGCAATAACACATGCCTTCTTTAGACTAGTTGAGTATCTGGAGCATCAGCATTTGTGGGTTCAAACAGACACCTCACAAGTCCTCAACTGGCAGCTTAATTAAATAGTACCTGCAAAACACCAGTCTCAACACCAACAGTGAAGATGCGACTCCGGGATGCTGGCCTGATGTTATCCCTGCTCTGCTCTGTCAAGGAGCCTGTTGTGCTCCATATCACTAACGTGATGTTATCCCTGCTCTGCTCTGTCAAGGAGCCTGTTGTGCTCCATAACACTAACGTGATGTTATCCCTGCTCTGCTCTGTCAAGGAGCCTGTTGTGCTCCATACCACTAACGTGATGTTATCCCTGCTCTGCTCTATCAAGGAGCTTGTTGTGCTCCATATCACTAACGTGATGTTATCCCTGCTCTGCTCTGTCAAGGAGCCTGTTGTGCTCCATACCACTAACGTGATGTTATCCCTGCTCTGCTCTATCAAGGAGCTTGTTGTGCTCCATACCACTAACGTGATGTTATCCCTGCTCTGCTCTGTCAAGGAGCTTGTTGTGCTCCATACCACTAACGTGATGTTATCCCTGCTCTGCTCTATCAAGGAGCTTGTTGTGCTCCATATCACTAACGTGATGTTATCCCTGCTCTGCTCTGTCAAGGAGCTTGTTGTGCTCCATATCACTAACGTGATGTTATCCCTGCTCTGCTCTATCAAGGAGCCTATTGTGCTCCATACCACTAACGTGATGTTATCCCTGCTCTGCTCTATCAAGGAGCTTGTTGTGCTCCATATCACTAACGTGATGTTATCCCTGCTCTGCTCTGTCAAGGAGCTTGTTGTGCTCCATACCACTAACGTGATGTTATCCCTGCTCTGCTCTATCAAGGAGTTTGTTGTGCTCCATATCACTAACGTGATGTTATCCCTGCTCTGCTCTGTCAAGGAGCTTGTTGTGCTCCATACCACTAACGTGATGTTATCCCTGCTCTGCTCTATCAAGGAGCTTGTTGTGCTCTATAGATATCATTGTTTCCATCCCATTTCACAGCAATCTGCCTCGCTCAGAGAAAAGTGTTTTTCTATCCCTGGGCTCTGCCTTTGTCACATCAAGGCCTTGGTTTGATCTGTGGATTCTTTATGAGAGTGAGTGTATATGTGTCGTGTGTTGTATGTGTGTTCATGAGTGCATGTGTGTTTGTGCCGTGAATGTTTATACTGTATGTGCTCACTTGTGTGGGCGTCTATAGGAGTTCCCACTTTAGGAGTCTGTATGTGTTGCGTGTGTGTGTTCATGAAAGTGTGTGTGTGTGTGTGTGTGTGTGTGTGTGTGTGTGTGTGTGTGTGTGTGTGTGTGTGTGTGTGTGTGTGTGTGTGTGTGTGTGTGTGTGTGTGTGTGTGTGTGCTGTGTGTGTGTTTATGAGTGTGTGTGTATTTGTATTTCTGGGAACAAAGTTGAGATTGGTTGCTGGGCTGATGGATCTATTTTAGAGTCAGTCTGAAAGGGCTCCTGTCAGAGAGAATTGCATTAGTTAAGCAGCAGACCTTGAAGGCACCTTTACAACAAATTCACTAGAATGAGGAGCCTTTTATCGACTCTGAGCCTCAGCACACAGCACACCGCACCGGTGGCACGGAGAACTCCTTTCTAATGATGTTTCCAACACTGGGATGTGCTAACTACTCAATGTGCACATTACAAGTATTTATTCCTGGGAATGGAAGTACATAGCTCTGAATATGAATGAATATTCCTCAGGGTTTAGTGTGAAATTGGAAAAGATAACACACGTATGAGTGTTGGAATAGTTAGTTAGTTATTGTGGCTCATTCTTCTCCTGTTTTAATTACCTACAGCGAATTAATCAGAATAGCTTTAGTGGACACATTCTAACAAACACACACACACAGGCATGCACACATACAGACACACACACACACACACACACACACACACACACACACACACACACACACACACACACACACACACACACACACACACACACACACACACACACACACACACACACACACACACACACACACACACACACACACACACACACACACACACACACATACAAAGACAAACAAACACACACATGCATGCAAAGTATACAGGCAAACACACACAGAGATAGCCATGGTGATCAATCAGACTGCGACACCAATACAACACATGCACACCGTTGTTCAATCCCACAATTACCTAAGTGCCCTTATCAAGAAGGCAATTTGTCTCCATCTGTGGTCAAGGCGTTATGAGTCCTCACCCATTTAGCCTCATACATCTCCCTTTTATCGTCCTGCCCAACACTTAATCCAGCAATTAGAGAGTTGTGTACCTGCCAGCCTGCTAGCCTGGAACAATCTTGATATGCTAAAGCTAGCATGCTACACTGGAGCTAGCCTGCCAGCCTGCCAGCCTGCTAGCCTGCTAGCCTGCTACCCTGCTACCCTGCTACGCTAAAGCTAGCATGATACACTGGAGCTAGCCTGCTAGCTTGCTAGCCTGCTACGCTAATGCTAGCCTGCCAGCCTGCTAGCCTGCTAGCCTTCTAACCTGCTACACTGGAGCTAGCCGCTCCCCATTAACTCCTACTGATCCACCCAGAGCCATGTCTAACACATGCATTAATGAAGCCTGTCAACGCCATACACAAAACCCTGTTCTTCAACCAGCAGTACACTACTGTCACACCCCAGACTCTCTCTCTCTGTCTCTTCTCTCAACCATCTTCCCACTTTTAATTTCCCCCTTTCAAATAAAGGCTTACAGAGTTGATAAAGCAATAAGCACAACAATTCAATTAAGTGCATGAGCATACAGTTGATGTCGGATGTTTACATACAATTAGGTTGGAGTCATTGAAACTAAGCCTACCTTCAAGCTCAGTTCCTCTTTACTTGACATTATGAGGAAATCAAAAGAAATCTGTCAAGACCTCAGAAAAAAATTGTAGACCTCCACAAGTCTGCTTCATTCATGGGAGCAATTTCTAAACGCCTGAAGGTACCACGTTCATCTGTACAAACAATTGTACGCAAGTATAAACAACATGGGACCACGCAGCCGTCATACCGCTCAGGAAGGAGACATGCTCTGTCTCCTAGAGATGAACGTACTTTGGTGCGAAAAGTGCAAATCAATCCCAGAACAACAGCAAAGGACCTTGTGAAGATGCTGGAGGACACAGGTACAAAAGTATCTATATCCACAGTAAAACGAGTCCTATATCGACATAACCTGAAAGGCCGCTCAGCAAAGAAGAAGCCTCTGCTCCATAACCACCATAAAAAAAGCCAGACTACGGATTGCAACTGCACATGGGGACAAAGATCGTACTTTTTGGAGAAATGTCCTCTGGTCTGATGAAACAAAAATAGAACTGTTTGGCCGTAATGACCAACGTTAAGTTTGGAGGAAAAAGGGGGAGGCTTGCAAGCTGAAGAACACCATCCCAACCGTGACGCACGGGGGTGGCAGCATCATGTTGTGGGGGTGCTTTGCTGCAGGAGGGATTGGTGCACTTCACAAAATAGATGGCATCAGGAGAGAGGAAAATGATGTGGATATATTTAAGAAACATCTCAAGACATCAGTCAGGAAGTTAAAGCTTGGTCGCAAATGGGTCTTCCAAATGGACAATGACCCCAAGCATACTTCCAATGTTGTGGCAAAATGGCTTAAGGACAACAAAGTCAAGGTATTGGAGTGGCCATCACAAAGCCCTGACCTCAATTCTACTGAAAAAGTGTGTTTGAGCAAGGAGGCCTACAAACCTGAATCAGTTACACCAGCTCTGTCAGGAGGAATGGGCCAAAATTCACCCAATTTATTGTGGGAAGCTTGTTGAAGGCTACCCAAAACATGTAACCCAAGTTAAACAATTTAAAGGAAATGCTACCAAATGTTAATTGAGGCTATGTAATCTTCTGAACTACTGGGAATGTGATGAAAGAAATAAAAGCTGAAATAAATCATTCTCTCTACTATTATTCCGACATTCCACGTTCTTAAAATAAAGTGGTGATCCTAACTAACCTAAAACAGAGGATTTTTACTCGGAGGTGTATTTAAACTTCCGACTTCAACTGTAATATTGTCGCTATTGCATACTTCTCTTTCACTTCTTAATTTGCATTAATATCCTCTGTCTGTCTCTGTCTGTCTGTCTGTCTGTCTGTCTGTCTGTCTGTCTGTCTGTCTGTCTGTCTGTCTGTCTGTCTGCCTGCCTGCCTGCCTGCCTGCCTGCCTGCCTGTCTGTCTACCTGTATGTCTACCTGTCTGTCTGTCTGTTTGTCTCTCTCCCTCAAGTTGTCTCCCCCCCTCTCTCTCTCTCTCTCTCTCTCTCTCTCTCTCTCTCTCTCTCTCTCTCTCTCTCTCTCTCTCTCTCTCTGTCTCTGTCTCTGTCTGTCTGTCTGTCTCTCTCTCTCCCTCTCTCTCTCTCTCTCTCTCTCTCTCTCTCTCTCTCTCTCTCTGTCAAATCAAATCGGAATCAAATCAAATTTTATTTATATAGCCCTTCGTACATCAGCTGATATCTAAAAGTGCTGTACAGAAGTCCAACCTAAAACCCCAAACAGCAAGCAATGCAGGTGTAGAAGCACGGTGGCTAGGAAAAACTCCCTAGAAAGGCCAAAACCTAGGAAGAAACCTAGAGAGGAACCAGGCTATGTGGGGTGGCCAGTCCTCTTCTGGCTGTGCCGGGTGGAGATTATAACAGAACATGGCCAAGATGTTCAAATGTTCATAAATGACCAGCATGGTCAAATAATAGTAAGGCGGAACAGTTGAAACTGGAGCAGCAGCATGGCCAGGTGGACTGGGGACAGCAAGGAGTCATCATGTCAGGTAGTCCTGGGGCATGGTCCTAGGGCTCAGGTCCTCCGAGAGAGAGAAAGAAAGAAGGAGAGAATTAGAGAACGCACACTTAGATTCACACAGGACACCGAATAGGACAGGAGAAGTACTCCAGATATAACAAACTGACCCTAGCCCCGACACAAACTACTGCACCATAAATACTGGAGGCTGAGACAGGAGGGGACAGGAGACACTGTGGCCCCATCCGAGGACACCCCGGACAGGGCCAAACAGGAAGGATATAACCCCACCCACTTTGCCAAAGCACAGCCCCCACACCACTAGAGGGATATCTTCAACCACCAACTTACCATCCTGAGACAAGGCTGAGTATAGCCCACAAAGATCTCCGCCACGGCACAACCCAAGGGGGGCGCCAACCCAGACAGGATGACCACACCAGTGAATAAACCCACTCAGGTGACGCACCCCCTGCAGGGACGGCATGAGAGAGCCCCAGTAAGCCAGTGACTCAGCCCCTGTAATAGGGTTAGAGGCAGAGAATCCCAGTGGAAAGGGGGGACCTGGCCAGGCAGAGACAGCAAGGGCGGTTCGTTGCTCCAGAGCCTTTCCGTTCACCTTCCCACTCCTGGGCCAGACTACACTCAATCATATGACCCACTGAAGAGATGAGTCTTCAGTAAAGACTTAAAGGTTGAGACCGAGTTTGCGTCTCTGACATGGGTAGGCAGACCGTTCCATAAAAATGGAGCTCTATAGGAGAAAGCCCTGCCTCCAGCGGTTTGCTTAGAAATTCTAGGGACAATTAGGAGGCCTGCGTCTTGTGACCGTAGCGTACGTGTAGGTATGTACGGCAGGACCAAATCAGAGAGATAGGTAGGAGCAAGCCCATGTAATGCTTTGTAGGTTAGCAGTAAAACCTTGAAATCAGCCCTTGCTTTGACAGGAAGCCAGTGTAGGGAGGCTAGCACTGGAGTAATATGATCAAATGTTTTGGTTCTAGTCAGGATTCTAGCAGCCGTATTTAGCACTAACTGAAGTTTATTTAGTGCTTTATCCGGGTAGCCGGAAAGTAGAGCATTGCAGTAGTCTAACCTAGAAGTGACAAAAGCATGGATTAATTTTTCTGCATCATTTTTGGACAGAAAGTTTCTGATTTTTGCAATATTACGTAGATGGAAAAAAGCTGTCCTCGAAATGGTC
Organism: Oncorhynchus keta; assembly: GCF_023373465.1. Classification (NCBI taxonomy): domain Eukaryota; kingdom Metazoa; phylum Chordata; class Actinopteri; order Salmoniformes; family Salmonidae; genus Oncorhynchus; species Oncorhynchus keta. The sequence continues at coordinate 36,995,016 of NC_068438.1, read as the reverse complement.
TTGATATGTTCTTCAAAAGAGGGATCAGGGTCCAGAGTAACGCCGAGGTCCTTCACAGTTTTATTTGAGACGACTGTACAACCATTAAGATTAATTGTCAGATTCAACAGAAGATCTCTTTGTTTCTTGGGACCTAGAACAAGCATCTCTGTTTTGTCCGAGTTTAATAGTAGAAAGTTTGCAGCCATCCACTTCCTTATGTCTGAAACACATGCTTCTAGCGAGGGCAATTTTGGGGCTTCACCATGTTTCATTGAAATGTACAGCTGTGTGTCATCCGCATAGCAGTGAAAGTTAACATTATGTTTTCGAATAACATCCCCAAGAGGTAAAATGTATAGTGAAAACAATAGTGGTCCTAAAACAGAACCTTGAGGAACACCGAAATTTAAAGTTGATTTGTCAGAGGACAAACCATTCGCAGAGACAAACTGATATCTTTCCTACAGATAAGATCTAAACCAGGCCAGAACATGTCCGTGTAGACCAATTTGGGTTTCCAATCTCTCCAAAAGAATGTGGTGATCGATGGTATCAAAAGCAGCACTAAGGTCTAGGAGCACGAGGACAGATGCAGAGCCTCAGTCCGATGCCATTAAAATGTAATTTACCACCTTCACAAGTGCCATCTCAGTGCTATGATGGGGTCTAAAACCAGACTGAAGCATTTCGTATGCATTGTTTGTCTTCAGGAAGGCAGTGAGTTGCTGCGCAACAGCCTTTTCTAAAATTTTTGAGAGGAATGGAAGATTCGATATAGGCCGATAGTTTTTTATATTTTCTGGGTCAAGGTTTGGCTTTTTCAAGAGAGGCTTTATTACTGCCACTTTTAGTGAGTTTGGTACACATCCAGTGGATAGAGAGCCGTTTATTATGTTCAACATAGGAGGGCCAAGCACAGGAAGCAGCTCTTTCAGTAGTTTAGTTGGAATAGGGTCCAGTATGCAGCTTGAAGGTTTAGAGGCCATGATTATTTTCATCATTGTGTCAAGAGATATAGTACTAAAACACTTGAGCGTCTCTCTTGATCCTAGGTCCTGGCAGAGTTGTGCAGACTCAGGACAACTGAGGTTTGGAGGAATACGCAGGTTTAAAGAGGAGTCCGTAATTTGCTTTCTAATAATCATAATCTTTTCCTCAAAGAAGTTAATGAATTTATCACTGCTAAAGTGAAAGTCATCCTCTCTTGGGGAATGCTGCTTTTTAGTTAGCTTTGCGACAGTATCAAAAAGGAATTTCGGATTGTTCTTATTTTCCTCAATTAAGTTAGAAAAATAGGATGATCGAGCAGCAGTAAGGGCTCTTCGGTACTGCACGGTACCGTCTTTCCAAGCTAGTCGGAAGACTTCCAGTTTGGTGTGGCGCCATTTCCGTTCCAATTTTCTGGAAGCCTGCTTCAGAGCTCGGGTATTTTCTGTGTACCAGTCTGTCTCTTTCTCTCTCTCTCTTTCAAGTTGTCTCCCCCCTCTCTCTCTCGTTCTCTCTCTCGTTCTCTCTCTCTCTCTCTCTCTCTCAATTTTTCAATTTAAATTCAATTTCGATTTAAGGGGCTTTATTGGCATGAGAAACATGTTTACATTGCCAAAGCAAGTGAAATAGATAACAAACAAAAGTGAAATAAACAACCAAAAATGTACAGTAAACATTTTAAGCACAAAAGTTCCAAAAGAATAAAGGCATTTCATGTCATATTATGTAAATATACAGTGTTGTAATGATGTGCAAATAGTTAAAGTACAAAATGGAATATAAATAAACATAACTATAGGTTGTATTTACAATGGTGTTTGTTCTTCACTGTTTGACCTTTTCTTGTGGCAACAGATCATACATCTTGCTACTATGATTGCACACTGGTATTTCACCCAATAGATATGTAAGTTCATCAAAATTGGATTTGTTTTTGTTTTCAAATTCTTTGTGGGTCTGTGTAATCTGAGGGAAATATGTGTCTCTAATATGGCCATACATTTAGCAGAAGGTTAGGAAGTGCAGCTCAGTTTTCACCTCATTTTGTGGACTGTGTGCACATAGCTTGTCTTCTCTTGAGAGCCAGGTCTGCCTTTGAGAGCCTTTCTCAATAGCAAGGCTTTGCTCACTGAGTCTGCACATAGTAAAAGATTGCCACTGTGTTCTCTCAGTTTTTCTGTTAATTCTTTCCAATGTCAAGTAATTATCTTTTTGTTTTCTCATGATTTGGATGGGTCTAATTTGCGCCCCAGGACCAGCTTTCTTAGGGGGCTCTTCTCCAGCTTAATTTCTCTCTAGGTGATGGCTTTGTTATGGAAGGTCCTTTTAGGTGGTTGTAGAATTTAAGGTGTCTTTTCTGGATTTTGATAATTAGCGGGTATCGGCCTTATTAGCGGGTATCGGCCTTATTAGCGGGTATCGGCCTTATTAGCGGGTATCGGCCTTATTAGCGGATATCGGCCTTATTAGCGGGCATCGGCCTTATTAGCGGGTATCGGCCTTATTAGCGGGTATCGGCGTTATTAGCGGGTATCGGTCTAATTCAGCTCTAACATATTATTTTGTGTTTTACGTTATTTTTTGCAGAATTCTGCAGATTGTCAATTTGGTGTTTGTCCCATTGAGGGATTTCTTGGTTGGTGAGCGGACCACAGACCTCACAACCTTAATTAAAGGGCAATGGGTTTTTATAATTGACTCAAGTATTTTTACCAGATCCTAATTGGTATGTCAAATTTTATGTTCCTTTTGATGGCATAGAACGCCCTTCTTGCCTTGTCTCTCAGATCGTTCACAGCTTTGCGGAAGTTACTTGTGGAGCTGATGTTTAGGCCGCGGTATGTATATTTTCTTGGGTGCACTCAGGCAACAGTGTCGAGATGGAATTATTATTTGTGGTCCTGGCAACTGAATCTTTTTTCGAACACCATTATTTTTATCTTTCTGAGATTTCCTGTCAGTGCCCAGGTCTGACAGAATCTGTGCAGAAGATCTCGGTGCTTCTATAGGCCCTCCTTGGTTTGCGACAGAAGCACCAGATCATCAGCAAACAGTAGACATTTGACTTCAGATTCTAGAAGGGTGAGGCTGGGTGCTGCAGACTGTTCTAGTGCCATTGCCAATTCATTGTTATATTTGTTGAAGAGGGTGGGGGTTTAGCTGCATCCCTGTCTTACCCCACGGCCCTTTGGAATGGATTGTGTGTGTTTTTTGCCCAAAAAGAATTCTGGACATTTTGAGCCTGTAGTCGAACACACAAATGCTGATACTCCAGATACTCAACTAGTCTAAAGGAGGCCCGTTTTATTGCTTCTTTAATCAGCTCAACAGTTTTCAGCTGTGCTAACATAATTGCAGAAGGGTTTTCTAATGATCAATTAGCCTTTTAAAGTGAAGAACTTGGATTAGCTAAAACAACGTGCCTTTGGAACACGGGAGTGATGGTTGCTGATAAAGGGCGTCTGTACACCTATGTAGATATGTAGCCAAGTCAACAATTAGATTACTGACCATTTCGAATACCACCATAACATCTCTGCTATGCAATCTGGTTTTAGAGCTGGTCATGGGTGCACCTCAGCCACGCTCAAGGTCCTAAACAATATCTTAACCGCCATCGATAAGAAACAATACTGTGCAGCCGTATTCATTGACCTGGCCAAGGCTTTCGACTCTGTCAATCACCACATCCTCATCGGCAGACTCGATAGCCTTGGTTTCTCAAATGATTGCCTCACCTGGTTCACCAACTACTTCTTTGGTAGAGTTCAGTGTGTCAAATCAGAGGGCCTGTTGTCCGGGCCTCTGGCAGCCTCTATGGGGGCCCCACAGGGTTCAATTCTTGGACCGACTCCTCTTTGCTCTGTATACATCAATGATGTCGCTCTTGCTGCTGGTGAGTCTCTGATCCACCTCTACGCAGATGACACCATTCTGTATACTTCTGGCCAATCTTTGGACACTGTGTTAACAACTCTCCAGACGAGCTTCAATGCCATACAACTGTCCTTCTGTGGCCTCCAATTGCTCTTAAATACAAGTAGAACTAAATGCATGCTCTTCAACCGATCGCTGCCTGCACCTGCCCGCCCGTACAACATCACTACTCTGGACGGTTCTGACTTAGAATATGTGGACAACTACAAATACCTAGGTGTCTGGTTAGACTGTAAACTCTCCTTCCAGAATCACATCAAACATCTCCAATCCAAAGTTAAATCTAGAATTGGCTTCCTATTTCGCAACAAGCATCCTTCACTCATGCTGCCAAACAGACCCTCGTAAAACTGACTATCCTACTGATCCTCGACTTCGGTGATGTCATTTACAAAATAGCCTCCAGTACCCTACTCAATAAATTGGATGCAGTCTATCACAGTGCCATCCGTTTTGTCACTGAAGCCACCTATACTACCCATCACTGCGACCAGTACGCTCTCGTTAGCTGGCCTCGCTTCATACTGGTCGCCAAACCCACTTGCTCCAGGTCATCTACAAGACCCTGCTAGGTAAAGTCCCCCCTTATCTCAGCTCGCTGGTCACCATAGCAGCACCCACCGGTAGCATGCGCTCCAGCAGGTATATCTCTCTGGTCACCCCCAAAACCAATTCTTCCTTTGGCCGCCTCTCCTTCCAGTTCTCTACTGCGAATGACTGGAATGAACTACAAAAATCTCTGAAACTGGAATCACTTTTCTCCCTCACCAGCTTTAACCTCATAGTCTGCCCCACCCCGCATGCGGTCGCGTTACTACAGCCTCAAGCTCATTACCATAACGCAACGTTAGCGATTTCTAAAAATCGAAATAAATATGCCTGCTCTCAAGCTTATCCTTTTCTTAACAATCCTGTCGTCTCAGATTTTCAAAATATGCTTTAGAACCAGAGAAAATCAATAATTTGTGTAAGAGTGGTGATAGCTAGCTTGGCATTTAGCGTTAGCATTTAGCACGCAACATATTCACAAAAACCAGCAAAGGGATCAAATAAAATAATTTACCTTTGTTTCAATGAGGAGACTCTCAGTTACATAGCAGATGTCCAGTTTTTCCTGAAAGATTCTTGTGTAGGACACAACGTTCCGTTTTGTTACTATGCATTTGGCTACCGAAACTAACCGAAAATTCAGTCACCTACACGTCAAACTTTTTTCCGAATTAACTCCATAATATTGACTGAAACATGGAAAACGTTGTTTGAATCAATCCTCAAGGTGTTTTGTCATATATCTCTTCATTGAAATGCCGTCCCTGGAAGCCTGCATTCTTCTCTGATTCGGATGGAAAAATACTGGTAGCTGACTTTTGCGCACCAATTTCCACGCAGACACCGTGCGGGACACTTGGCAATTGTAGTCTCTTATGGTCAATCTTCCAATGATATGCCTACAAATACGTCACAATGCTGCAGACACCTTGGGGAAACAAGAGAGTGTCCGTTCATTCCTGTCGCATTCACAGCCATATAAGGCGATCATGGAAAACGTAGCCTCAGAAATCCTGTTCATTTCCTGGTCGGTCAAACATCTTGGTTTTGCCTGAAGCATTTGTTCTAGGGCACTCACAGTGAAAATCTTTGCAGTTCTGGAAACGTAAGAGTGTCTTCTTTCCAAAACGATAAATTCCAAGCATAGTCGAGCATCTTTTCGTGACAAAGTATTGCGCTTAAAACGGGCACGTCTTTTTATCCAAAAATGAAATACTGCCCCTATAGGACTAACAGGTTAAGCACCAGCTGTCAGAGCAGCTCACAGATTACTGCACCTGTACATAGCCCATCTGTAAATTAGCCCAAACAACTACCTCTCCCCCTACTGAATTGATTTATTATTTAGCCCCTTTGCACCCCATTATTTCTATCTCTACCTTGCACATTCTTCCACTGCAAATCTACCATTCCACTGTTTTACTTGCTATTGTCACAGCCGTCTTTCAAGGAAGACCAAGGTGGAGCGTGGTAAGTGTACATTTTCTTTTATTTGTTAAAATGTCGCCAACAAAACAAGAAGTAACAAAAACGACCATGAAGAATACAAGGGCTATAGTACCCTAACAAAGATAACTTCCCACAATGACAAAAGGGGAAAGGCTGCCTAAGTATGATTCCCAATCAGAGACAACGATAGACAGCTGTCCCTGATTGAGAACCATACCCGGCCAAAACCTAGAAATACAAAAACCTAGAAAACAGAACATAGAATGCCCACCCAAATCACACCCTGACCAAACCAAATAGAGACATAAAAAGGCTTTAAGGTCAGGGCGTGACAGTATTCCCCCCCGCTCCCCCCAAAGGTGCGGACTCCCGGCCGCAAAACCTGAACCTATTGGGGAGGGTCCGGCTCGGCATCTATCCACGGTGGCGGCTCTGGTGTGGGACCCGGACTGGGGACCCTCATTGCGGGCCCCGGACTGGGAACCCTCGTTACTGGCCCCCGTACTGGGGACCCTCCCTGCTGTCCCCGGGCTGGGGACACTCGTTGCGGGCCCTGGACTGGAACCCTCGATGCAGGCCCTGGACTGGGGACCCTCGTTGCGGGCCCCAGACTGGGAATCCTCGATGCGGACCCCGGACTGGGGAACCTGGTTGCGGGCCCCGGACTGGGGACCCTCGTTGCGAGCTTCGTGCCATGACTCCTCACTGGAGGCTTCGTGCCATGGATCATCACTGGAGGCTTCTTGCCATGGATCATCACTGGAGTGAGGAGAAGTATGGGCAGCCTGGTGCGTGGAGCTGTCACAGGGCTCACCCGGCTGGGGAGACATACAGGAGGCCTGGTTCTGGGAGCAGGCACAGGACTCACCAGGCTGGGGAGACATACTGGAGGCTTGATTCTTTGCGGAGGCACCGGATACACTGGGCTGTGCAGGCGCACTGGAGATCTTGAGCGTAGAGCCTGCAAAAACTCATCCTGGCTGGATGGTTATCTTCGCCCTGCAAATGCGGGGCACTGGCACAGGACGCACTGGGCTGTGCAGATGCACCGGAGACACAGTGCGCAGAGCAGGCGCAGGATATCCTGGGCCGAAGAGATGCACAGGAGACCAAGCATGCTGAGCCGACACCATCCTTCCTGGCTGGATGCTCACCCTAGCCCGGCAGATGCTGGGATGTTGCGCACCGGGCTGTGAACGCGCACTGTAGACACTGTGTGCTCCAACGCATAACACGGTGCCATAACACAGTGCCTGACCAGTACCACGCTTCTCCCCACGGTAAGCACGAGGAGTTGGCTCAGGTCTCCAATCTGACTCAGCCGATCTCCTTGTGTGCCTGCTCCGCTGTGCCAACTCCTCGTAGCATTGCTGCTCTGTTTTAGTTGCTTCCTGTTCCTCCTTAGGACGGCGATATTCACCAGCCTGTGCCCAGGGTTCCGTGCCCTCCGATATCTACTCCCATGTCCATTCCTCCAGAAAGCGCCCCTCCTCATTACCACGCTGCTTGGTCCGTTTAGGGTGGGAAGTTCTGTCACGGCCGTCGTTCAAGGAAGACCAAGGTGCAGCGTGGTGAGCGTCCATTTTCTTTTATTTGTTCAAATGTCGCCAACAAAACAAGAAATAACAAAAAACTACCGTGAAGCTTACAAGAGCTATAATACCCCTAACAAAGACAACTTCCCACAATGACAAAAGGAGAAAAGGCTGCCTAAGTATGATTCCCAGTCAGAGACAACGATAGACAGCTGTCCCTGAATTGAGAACCATGCCAAAACCTAGAAATACAAAAACATAGAAAACAGAACATAGAATGCCCACCCAAATCACACCCTGACCAAACCAAATAGAGACATAAAAAGGCTTTAAGGTTAGGGTGTGACAGCTATATTGTATTTACTTCGCCACCATGGCCTTTTTTTGCCTTTACCTCCCTCTCGCCTCATTTGCTTACATTGTATATAGACTTATTTTTCTACTGTATTATTGACAGTATGTTTGTTTTACTCCATGTGTAACTCTGTGCTGTTGTATGTGTCGAAATGCTACGCTTTATCTTGGCCAGGTCGCAATTGTAAATGAGAACTTGTTCTCAACTTGCCCACCTGGTTTAAATAAAGGTGAAATAAATAAATTCCATAAAAAATCTGCCGTTTACAGCTACAAAAGTAATTTACAACATTAACAATGTCTACACTGTATTTCTGATCAATTTGATATTATTTTAAAGGACAATTTTTTAAATTTTCTTTCAACAACAAGGACATTTCTAAGTGACCACAAACCTTTGAACGGTAGTGTACATCATGTCTAATAGCTGTGTTACAGTAACTATACTGCTGGGCAACAGTGCTGTGGCTTTAGAATCAGAATCTGACATTGCTCCCTCAGAAGGAAGATTATCAGCTCTTCCACAGAATATCAACTAAAAGCCCCATTTAGCTTCTGTTACCACGTCACCATTCATTCTCTCATCACTGTGAGTTGCAATGGAGTCAGTTGACATATGGAGAGTTTCCTGAATCCTGTGGAAGCCTTTGGGCATAACCCTGAAACATAACATATCCTATGAGCCTATATGCCACATATATATGCATATTGTACTGTACACTGACGTAATACTAATTCTGTAGAGCGCTGGAGGTGTAATCTTGAACCATTCTCCTTCCTCAGTGAAACATCTGGGCCACAGCTATAGCGTGTTGGGGTGTCACGTCAACAAACAGTGTCTTTCTGGGGAACAACAACCTTTGTTTGTAGCAACAGAGGACTGACAGGGTAATGACTGGCAGACAAACAAGACACACACACAGGCGCACACACACACACTCACACATAGGAGCAGAGACTGAGGGTGGAGTATAGGGTGTTGTGATGGGGATGGAATAGAGAGAGTGGGCTGTGTGAATCTAGTATTTCTGTCACCAGACCACAAACAGAGAAAAATAACACGACTTCAGGGTTGTGAATGGACTCTGGTATTAACCCCATAAATCTTACTGCTGCTGATGGATACTATAGATTAGACACTGCAACACACACACACACACAGTCAGGCATGCACACCAACATACACACACACACAGTCAGGCATGCACACCAACACACACACACACACAGTCAGGCATGCACACCAACACACACACACACACAGTCAGGCATGCACACCAACACACACACACACAGTCAGGCATGCACACCAACACACACACACACACAGTCAGGCATGCACACCAACATACACACACACACAGTCAGGCATGCACACCAACACACACACACACACAGTCAGGCATCAGGCATGCACACCAACACACCAACATCAGGCACACACACACAGTCAGGCATGCAGGCATGCACAACACACACACACACACAGTCAGGCATGCACACCAACATACACACACACACAGTCAGGCATGCACACCAGTCAGGCATGCACACCAACACACACACACACAGTCAGGCATGCACACCAACATACACACACACACAGTCAGGCATGCACACCAACACACACACACACACAGTCAGGCATGCACACCAACATACACACACACACAGTCAGGCATGCACACCAACATACACACAAACAAACATATGGGAAAAAGGAAAAGAGAAATTCCTCCACATTAACAGTGGACTTTAACATTCATATTTTTTCTATTTTGTCTTCTTTGATTGTTCCACTGTGTCGCGTAGGCCCTTAGTGTTGCTGACTTACCCATGTCTGATATGAAATGCTAACACCCATGACTGAAGGCAGACAAGAGTTGTCTTGTGGGTGTGGCTTGATGTGAGTGTTTCTTGGGTGTGACTGTGCCATTGAATGCAACAAACAAGGACGGTAACTAGCCGGTTTGTGATGGAACGCTATGGAAAGCAAGCTGGGAACATGCATCGAACATGTCGTTAGGTTTGCTTGATTATGAGCTAGCTAGCATTATTTGAAGTGGTCAAACCTCTCTTCAGGTGCAACATCAGCAACATTAGCTATGCAAATCTTCCTCTCACATTACACATCAGTGAGAGGCTATGCATTCAGCTAGTTACATCACACTATCCTTCTGTAGCTCATTTGGTAGAGCATGACGCTTGTAACGCCAGGGTAGTGGGTTCGATTCCCGGGACCACCCATACGTAGAATGTATGCACACATGACTGTAAGTCGCTTTGGATAAAAGCGTCTGCTAAATGGCATATATTATTATTATTATTATCATACCCTACTATCGTAGCGGCATAGTCTATCAAGTAATGACATGTAACGTAGCTAGCTATTAACAAAACTGGAAGATTGTTGAACAATTTTATCGAAGCCCATTTTCATCTGAGTAGCTATTTTCCGAGTAAGGACAAGTAATAATCACATGTCTTGTTTGGGGAAGAGGTTCCAGTGGACGAGTTCATTTTGCGTGCCCTTCCATTCCATTGGCCCTCCTAAGGAGAGGGCTCCGGCCGCCCTGCACAGCGAATTCGCCCATCGTTTTTCAGAAAACATGGTGCCACCACGTGTTAATAGGCAAAAGGGGACATTCATTGTTGACATAATTGTAAGACAAACCAAACCCTCAAGTTAGTCATGGTGCAAGCACTTGACTTTATGACCAAAATGATCCTATCTACACTTTTCAGTCAATTTTGACACTGTAATTAATGTTTCTGACTGACTTCGATGTCATTTAAAACCATAGAAGTTGGTTTTAAGGGGACCTTTAGCCCAAGATACAGTTCAATATTGAGAAGATATACTGTAAGTTACCTTTAACCATGAATACTCAATGAATTGCTCATTATGTATTTGACTAAATGGAAAGTAGATAAGATGACAGATAATGAGGAAAAATAGATTGAGTTAGAGAGGAAAGGGTGGTCTTAAGTCTGTGGCCAGCAGCTCTGTGATAGTGATTTAAGAGGTCAGAGAGGAAATAGATAAAGGTCTGTGCATTATTAATGTAAAAGTGATCTAACTGGATGTGAGTGGAAGGGTTTACTGGAGCTTTTATTGAGGGAGAAGGGAGATTCATAACACTGACCGTGTGGGTGTGTGTATGTGTGTGAGAAAATAATGGTTCTCTCTGTGTGTATTTGTGTCTTACATTATTTGCATAATAAAAATAGCTAAAATCACCATAGCCTATTTCGGTCACATTTTCCCTGGATGAAGGAGAATGAGAAAGGCTCTAAACATCAAAATGATTTTTTCCCTCCGAATTTTGAACCTAGCAGCATGAAAAGAAAGTCTCACGTCCATCTTTTGCTGCAGGGATTTCAAAGAAAATTACATATGTTGGTGTATCTGCGCACAGGGAGGGGACAGGCTGAATGTCAATATGCTTTACATACAGTCCTGTGTAATGATACTGTAGGAGTGAGGCTCAAAGCCCTGTCTAATGATACTGTAGGAGTGAGGCTCAAATCCCTGTCTAATGATACTGTAGGAATGAGGCTCAAAGCCCTGTCTAATGATACTGTAGGTGGGAGGCTCAAAGCCTAGTCTAATGATACTGTAAGGAGGGAGGCTCAAAGCCCTGTCTAATGATGCTGTGGGAAGGAGGCTCAAAGCCCTGCCTAATGAGACTGTAGGAGGGAGGCTCAAAGCCCTGTCTTATGATACTGTAGGAAGGAGGCTAAAATCCCTGTAAAATGATACTTTAGGAGTGAGGCTCAAAGCCCTGTCTAATGATACTGTAGAAGGGAGGCTCAAAGCCCTGTCCAATGATACTGTAGAAGGGAGGCTCAAAGCCCTGTGGAATTAGGCTGTAGGAGGGAGGCTCAAATCCCTGTCTAATGATACTGTAGGAGGACGGCTCAAAGCCCTGTCTAATGATACTGTAGAAGGGAAGCTCAAAGCCCTGTCCAATGATACTGTAGAAGGGAGGCTCAAAGCCCTGTGGAATTAGGCTGTAGGAGGGAGGCTCAAAGCCCTGTCTAATGATACTGTAGGAGGGAGGCTCAAATCCCTGTAAAATGATACTTTAGGAGGGAGGCTCAAAGCCCTGTCTAATGATACTGTAGGAGGACGGCTCAAAGCCCTGTCTAATGATACTGTAGAAGGGAAGCTCAAAGCCCTGTCCAATGATTCTGTAGAAGGGAGGCTCAAAGCCCTGTCGAATGATGCTGTAGGACTGATGCTCAAGGCCCTGTCTAATGATATTGTGGGAGGGGGGGTTCAAAGCCCTGTGGAATTAGGCTGTAGGAGGGAGGCTCAAAGCCCTGTCTAATGATACTGTAGGAGGGAGGCTCAAATCCCTGTAAAATGATACTTTAGGAGGGAGGCTCAAAGCCCTGTCTAATGATACTGTAAGAGGACGGCTCAAAGCCCTGTCTAATGATACTGTAGAAGGGAAGCTCAAAGCCCTGTCCAATGATACTGTAGAAGGGAGGCTCAAAGCCCTGTGGAATTAGGCTGTAGGAGGGAGGCACAAAGCCCTGTCTAACGATACTGTAAGGAGGGAGGCTCAAATCCCTGTAAAATGATACTGTAGAAGGGAGGCTCAAAGCCCTGTCGAATGATGCTGTAGGACTGATGCTCAAGGCCCTGTCTAATGATACTGTGGGAGGAGGGGTTCAAAGCCCTGTCTAATGATACTGTTGGGGGAGGCTCAAAGCCCTGTCTAATGATACTACAGGAAGGAGGGCTAAAGCCCTGTCTAATGATGCTACAGGAAGGAGGGTCAAAGCCCTGTCTAATGATACTACAGGAAGGAGGGATAAAGCCCTGTCTAATGATACTACAGGAAGGAGGGCCAAAGCCCTGTCTAATGATACTGTAGAAGGGAGGCTCAAAGCCCTGTCGAATGATGCTGTAGGACTGATGCTCAAGGCCCTGTCTAATGATACTGTGGGAGGGGGGGTTCAAAGCCCTGTCTAATGATACTGTTGGGGGGAGGCTCAAAGCCCTGTCTAATGATACTACAGGAAGGAGGGCTAAAGCCCTGTCTATTGATACTGTTGGAGGGAAGTCAGTGTTGGAGGAAACACAGCAGGGCTCGGCCAGGACTGGATTGATCCTTTGAGTGCTGCGTTTACCATTTACAGCTAGGAGAGGTGTGTGTGGAGTGGCACGCGCGCGTGTGTGCCCGTGTTTGTGCTGGCTGTCACCCCCACTGCGGGATTGATGGTTCCCAGACAGTTTATTTATGACCTCAGTGTCTGGCAGAGAGGACTTCCCCCATAGATACATAAACACTGCTCAAGGGCTCGGATTGGAAAGGCTCGGCTCACCTCAGCACACTTTTTTTGTAAAAGACAGGGTTTATTTTTTTCCTCTTACAACATTCCTTCCACCTCCACCTCACAATAATACTGTTACCAACATCTCACAATATAACTGTTACCAACATCTCACAATATTACTGTTACCAACATCTCACAATATCATTGTTACCAACATCTCACAATATCACTGTTACCAACATCTCACAATATTACTGTTACCAACATCTCACAATATTACTGTTACCAACATCTCACGATATTACTGTTACCAACATCTCACAACATTACAGTTACCAACATCTCACAATAATACTGTTACCAACATCTCACAACATTACTGTTACCTCCTTGTCACATTATTGTTACCTCCACCTCACAACATTACTGTTACCTTCCACCTCACAACATTACTGTTACCTCCACCTCACAACATTACTGTTACCTTCCACCTCACAACATTACTGTTACCTCCACCTCACAACATTACTGTTACCTTCCACCTCACAACATTACTGTTACCTCCACCTCACAACATTACTGTGAACTCCATCTGTTGTTTTTCTCTTCTTCTCTCAAATTGTCTCTCTCTCTCCATCTCTCTGTCTCTCTGTCCTTCTGTCTCGCTCTCTCTCTCTCTCTCTCTCTCTCTCTCTCTCTCTCTCTCTCTCTCTCTCTCTAACTCTCTTGGTTTCTCTCTCTCTCTCTCTCTCTCTCTCTCTAACTCTTGCTTTCTCTCTTGCTTTCTCTCTCTCTCTCTCTCTCTCTCTCTCTCTCTCTCTCTCTCTCTCTCTCTCTCTCTCTCTCTCTCTCTCTCTCTCTCTCTCTCTCTCTCTCTCTCTCTCTCTCTATGTTGCCCTATCTCTATGTGTAACAGCAGTGAGCTGGGTGCTCAGCCTCACCAGACATAATTTACAGAGCCATGCTGTGTAATTGATCTCATAGAGGGCCCTGCTTGTGTAGTGAATTTGGGGGGACTGACAATTTATTTCCAAGGGCTTTTTTGTGAAACATAGGACCTCATTGAAACAAAGAATGTAGGCTTACAAATAATACATCATAATTTATCATGTGTTGAAAGGTGACTGGGAGTAATGTTTACTGACAGGACAGGACCGCTTCATTTGAGCTGAAACAAACATATCAGGATCTGTCATCCATCACTGTGTCCATCCCACTAATTCTCCCCAGAGAGGGGAGCGCTGTAGCGGGCTACAGGCAGGGGCCAGCCAGGGGTGATGGGCTGTGGTGGAAGTGTTAAAAGAGGCAGGCAGGGTGGTTGACTGATGGATGGGGAAGTTATTACACCCCAGGGCGAAAGTGTAATTTATTCCAAGTTCCTGTCTCTTGTTGCCTCTTGCTTTTATGGAGGTGATTACAGGGACGGTAGGACAGACAAACGGCTCCCTTGAACCCACCCACAAACAAGCAGACAGGCATAACCTACACACACACACGCGCACACACAGGTCTGCTAGTGGCTAGTGTCAGCCTCCGGTCCCCGCTATGGACCCCGCTCTGGCCTGCTAAAACCAGCCATCAGCCTATTGGACCTGGACCTACAGACCTCCATCACCTTCTGTCTGATGTGTTCAGGACCTTCACTATTCACCAGTCATCCTGTCTGATGTGTTCAGGACCTTCACTATTCACCAGTCATCCTGTCTGATGTGTTCAGGACCTTCACTATTCACCAATCTTCCTGTCTGATGTGTTCAGGACCTTCACTATTTACCAGTCATCCTGTCTGATGTGTTCAGGACCTTCCCTATTCACCAGTCATCCTGTCTGATGTGTTCAGGACCTTCCCTATTCACAAGTCTTCCTGTCTGATGTGTTCAAGACCTTCACTATTCACCAGTTTTACCATTTAAAATCTCCTGGCTTTGACGCATAACCTACAAGCCACTGATGCAGACCTTTGGAACATCTACATTTTTAAAAAGTCTAATAAATCCATGTAATATAGTCTACACCTTCACAATAAATCCATGTAATATAGTCTACACCTTCACAATAAATCCATGTAATATAGTCTACACCTTCACAATACATCCATGTAATATAGTCTACACCTTCACAATACATCCATGTAATATAGTCTACACCTTCACAATACATCCATGTAATATAGTCTACACCATCACAATAAATCCATGTAATATAGTCTACACCTTCACAATAAATCCATGTACTATAGTCTACACCTTCACAATACATCCATGTAATATAGTCTACACCTTCACAATAAATCCATGTACTATAGTCTACACCTTCACAATAAATCAATGTAATATAGTCTACACCTTCACAATACATCCATGTAATATAGTCTACACCTTCACAATAAATCCATGTACTATAGTCTACACCTTCACAATAAATCAATGTAATATAGTCTACACCTTCACAATACATCCATGTAATATAGTCTACACCTTCACAATAAATCCATGTACTATAGTCTACACCTTCACAATACATCCATGTAATATAGTCTATACCTTCACAATAAATCCATGTAATATAGTCTACACCTTCACAATAAATCCATGTAATATAGTCTACACCTTCACAATAAATCCATGTAATATAGTCTACACCTTCACAATAAATCCATGTAATATAGTCTACACCTTCTCAATAAATCCATGTAATATAGTCTACACCTTCACAATACATCCATGTAATATAGTCTACACCTTCACAATAAATCCATGTAATATAGTCTACACCTTCTCAATAAATCCATGTACTATAGTCTACACCTTCACAATAAATCCATGTAATATAGTCTACACCTTCACAATAAATACATGTAATATAGTCTACACCATCACAATAAATCCATGTAATATAGTCTACACCTTCACAATAAATCCATGTACTATAGTCTACACCTTCACAATAAATCCATGTAATATAGTCTACACCTTCACAATAAATCCATGTACTATAGTCTACACCTTCACAATACATCCATGTAATATAGTCTACACCTTCACAATAAATCCATGTACTATAGTCTACACCTTCACAATAAATCCATGTACTATAGTCTACACCTTCACAATAAATCCATGTACTATAGTCTACACCTTCACAATAAATCCATGTAATATAGTCTACACCTTCACAATAAATCCATGTACTATAGTCTACACCTTCACAATAAATCCATGTAATATAGTCTACACCTTCACAATAAATCCATTAGTTATTTTAGAGAGGTCTAAAGAAACATGATATTAAGAAAATGTATTATATTTCAGAAGAACAGCAGACTCTGAGTTGTCCATATATTTTCTCCAAATAATTTCTGAGGGAGTATGCACATGTGGTTATCAACAAAGGGGCGGCAGGGTAGCCTAGTGGTTAGAGCGTTGGACTAGTAACCGGAAGGTTGCAAGTTCAAATCCCTGAGCTGACAAGGTACAAATCTGTTGTTCTGCCCCTGAACAGGCAGTTAACCCAATGTTCCTAGGCCGTCATTGAAAATAAGAATGTGTTCTTAACTGACTTGCCTAGTTAAATAAAGGTAAAATAAAAAAGAAACCTAGGTATTCATGCAACATAAGAGACAGGGGGATCCAACCCCTCTGAATCAGGTGTTGGGGGTTTCCTTAATCCACAGCCCTCAGGGAACAGTGGGGTAACTGCCTTGCTCAGAATGACAGATTTTTACCTTGTCAGCTCAGGGATTCATCCCAGCAACCTTTCAGTGACTGGCCCAATGCTCGAACCACTAGGCTACCAGCCACTCCTTTAATTGTGATGCAAACATTGGGTTTTTGATTGGAATTTTAATACATTCTAAGACTGCATGATGTGACTCTAAAGATGATTTGAAAAAAGTTGCTAAGCATGCAGCTTAGTTTTTTTGCACAGGCTGTACATACTTCATCAGTATCTCATTCACAAATTGACAACCACTTGATAATATTCTCACCAGGAATCACCAGGCATCTTGTGTGACAGTAACAGTAATGACAGTAATGTGACAGTAATGTCCCCCCCCCAAAAGTCCATGCCTGCCAATCGCCGTGCTCCAAAGCACCTCTCACTCAATTGGCTCTCTCAGATATCTACATTCTTATTAGCCAATGTCTGTCATGTGATCGGGTCAATAAATCAATCAATCAACTGTATTTATATAGCACTTTTTACATCAGCAGTGCTATACAGAAACCCATCCTAATACCCCAAACAGAAAGCAATTAGTCTCAGCATCTCAGCTTCAAAGTGAAGACAGACCCATCGAGGATGCAACTGCACATGTCCTCCTTATTGAATTCAGAGGCGTTAGAAGAAATGTCCACATTTACTTATCGACAGCCAAGATGAGTAGGCCTAAAGGGGACAGTTGTTGGATGCGATAGATCCTAAATGAATACAACCACTGGCATAAAAAATGAGGCTGATGAAAAAATGAGGCAATGAGGCTGATGGAACAGATCAGAACGTTTGGCTTTAAATGTTGATAAACTACTAGGCTATTTCTTCACACTATAAACACAGCAATGCCGTAAATGTGATTATGCATGTAATGCTTTATTATAAAGGTGCTTTTTCATGGTAAAAATGATTTCCCCCAAACTTAAAAATCACGTGCCGCCTATGTATATGCCAGTTAGGCTCTACATTGGTTTTAAAGCAGAGGAATCTATTAATCTAAGCACTTAAATAGCAAACGGAGGATTCTTTTCCCAGGGTTGATTTTCATGCCAGCCAGGTACAGTAGGCTATACTCCTTTTGTAAAATGATTAGACCTAGACAGGACAGCACAGAGCAGCCCTCATTTCCAAACCAAGGACATCAACAATGTACTAACTCTGGTCCCTGACACTGCGCCAAGCAGTGCCTTGTAGCTTCCTATCCCTATTTCTCATAATGCCACTTTGTTTCAGGGCTAAACAATAACAGAAGAGGATAGCAATAAGGAGCAGAATCCTCCATCTCTGTGGTGAACAACTGGGGGGGCTGGTGGCGACAGTGGGTTTATTATTGATGCCCTGTCTACCACCTTGGCCCTGTGTTTGCAGGAGGGGAGAGAGAGAAGGAGCAGAAACCAGGTCAGTGCAGTAGCAGCTCAGTGAAGAAAGTGCCAGAGGCCCAGCTGACTCACCCAGCTGCATAATTGCATTATTATTGCAATTCTTTCATTACTGCTATAGTCTGCCTTTTCAATAGCTCTGCGGTGAAGGTAGTGCTCCCAGAGAGGCTTACCTTATGGATTATGGACATTGTCTGGCCTACTCCCTCTAATCAAACACTAGTTCCTACACACTGGTCTCTCTTTCTCTTTCTCTTTCTCTTTCTCTTTCTCTCTCTCTCTCTCTCTCTCTCTCTCTCTCTCTCTCTCTCTCTCTCTCTCTCTCTCTCTCTCTCTCTCTCTCTCTCTCTCTCTCTCTCTCTCTCTCTCTCTCTCTCTCTCTCTCTCTCTCTCTTCAGCTCTCTTGCCAATATTGGATAACCCTAAGGGATAATGTGAAGAATTTGAAGTCATACATATTTTCCAGATTTCCCCTAAATGTATAACTGAGGTTTTACGTTATTTTAGAGGAAACCCCTATTCTCTGCTTCAACATTTAACCCACTGTAACATGATATAGTTGTCATCGACCACCTGTGGTTTCTGGGGTCCGGAGGGGTACATTAACTCCAGGGTGGCTGTATCTGGAATTGGGTTAAGCTGTCACAATTGCCTAGAAGGGTGGGTGCCGAGTCAATTGCAGAGAGCAGAGGATACTGGGGGAAACCGTATTTATTGGGAATCACAAACGAACGCCCAAAACCATAGGCCATAAATAGAGAGAAAAATAGTCCGACCCAACACAGGGCACAAACGGACAGGAACACAAACACACACACCCTGACTAACAGAAAATAATCCCACACAAACCTAGGCGGGCCTAACAGGCTTAAATATACATAAATCAAAAAAACAAATAAGGGACAGGTGCAAACCAATAAGACCAAAGGGTCCAAAATGTCCCCCACCGCTACCCAGCACCTCTCCTCAGGACTGTACCCCTCCCAGTACCCGAGGTACTGTAGGCCCCTCACCCGGTGTCTAGAGTCTAGAATAGCGCGTACACTGTACGCCGGGGAACCCTCAATGTCCAGAGGGACCTCCGGCACCTCCAGCACCTCACCTTCTTGCAGGGGACCAGCTACCACCGGCCTGAGGAGAGACACATGAAACGAGGGGTTAATACGTAGTAAGGAGGAAG
This sequence comes from Oncorhynchus keta, assembly GCF_023373465.1. NCBI lineage: Eukaryota > Metazoa > Chordata > Actinopteri > Salmoniformes > Salmonidae > Oncorhynchus > Oncorhynchus keta. The sequence goes on along the minus strand of NC_068438.1, from coordinate 36,975,661 downwards.
CTGTAACCTATAACACACCTCGTTTGTCCTCCTCAGGACTTTAAATGGCCCCACATACTGCGGCCCCAGCTTCCGACAGGGCAGGCGGAGGGGCAGGTTTCGGGTCGAGAGACAGACCCGGTCCCCCGGTGCGAACATGGGGGCCTCACTGCGGTGCTGGTCAGCGCTCCTCTTCTGCCTTCCGCAATCTTGTTTTAATGATTCCTGGATGGCTCTCCAGGTGTCCTTTGAGCGCTGCACCCATTCCTCCACCGCAGGAGCTTCGGTCTGGCTCTGATGCCATGGAGCCAGGACCGGCTGGTAGCCCAACACGCACTGGAACGGTGGTTACATGTTAGTAGAGGTGTGGCGGTGGGAATTCCTCCCCCTAAGACTCCGTACTGTCCTCTCGATACCAGGATGACCCGAAGAGGGTAGTGTATGGGCCCATCGAATCAACCGATCACAGACACCAAGCGGCACGTACTGAACACCTGCTGGACACTGGGGGGTTGCAGGTTCCAACCGAAACGCCGCTCGATCTCCCCGTCCACCTCCCATACCACCGGTGCTACTCCGACATGCAGGTGGGAGTAGCTATAATCCCATGTGAAGCCTACCACTCTGACATGTAGGTGGGAGTAGCTATAATCCCATGTGAAGCCTACCACTCCGACATGTAGGTGGGAGTAGCTATAATACCATGTGAAGCCTACCACTCTGACATGCAGGTGGGAGTAGCTATAATCCCATGTGAAGCCTACCACTCTGACATGTACGTGGGAGTAGCTATAATACCATGTGAAGCCTACCACTCTGACATGCAGGTGGGAGTAGCTATAATCCCATGTGAAGCCTACCACTCCGATATGTAGGTGGGAGTAGCTATAATCCCATGTGAAGCCTACCACTCCGATATGTAGGTGGGAGTAGCTATAATACCATGTGAAGCCTACCACTCCGACATGTAGGTGGGAGTAGCTATAATCCCATGTGAAGCCTACCACTCCGACATGTAGGTGGGAGTAGCTATAATCCCATGTGAAGCCTACCACTCCGATATGTAGGTGGGAGTAGCTATAATACCATGTGAAGCCTACCACTCCAACATGTAGGTGGGAGTAGCTATAATCCCATGTGAAGCCTACCACTCCGACATGCAGGTGGGAGTAGCTATAATCCCATGTGAAGCCTACCACTCTGACATGTAGGTGGGAGTAGCTATAATCCCATGTGAAGCCTACCACTCCGACATGCAGGTGGGAGTAGCTATAATCCCATGTGAAGCCTACCACTCTGACATGTAGGTGGGAGTAGCTATAATCCCATGTGAAGCATACTACTCTGACATGTAGGTGGGAGTAGCTATAATCCCATGTGAAGCCTACCACTCCAACATGTAGGTGGGAGTAGCTATAATCCCATGTGAAGCCTACCACTCCAACATGTAGGTGGGAGTAGCTATAATCCCATGTGAAGCCTACCACTCCGACATGCAGGTGGGAGTAGCTATAATCCCATGTGAAGCCTACCACTCCGACATGCAGTTGGGGGTAGCTATAATACCATGTGAAGCCTACCACTCTGACATGCAGGTGGGAGTAGCTATAATCCCATGTGAAGCCTACCACTCCGACATGCAGTTGGGGGTAGCTATAATACCATGTGAAGCCTACCACTCCGACATGTAGGTGGGAGTAGCTATAATCCCATGTGAAGCCTACCACTCCGACATGCAGGTGGGAGTAGCTATAATCCCATGTGAAGCCTACTACTCCGACATGTAGGTGGGAGTAGCTATAATCCCATGTGAAGCCTACCACTCCGACATGCAGTTGGGGGTAGCTATAATACCATGTGAAGCCTACCACTCCGACATGTAGGTGGGAGTAGCTATAATCCCATGTGAAGCCTACCACTCCAACATGTAGGTGGGAGTAGCTATAATCCCATGTGAAGCCTACCACTCCGACATGCAGGTGGGAGTAGCTATAATACCATGTGAAGCCTACCACTCCGACATGTAGGTGGGAGTAGCTATAATCCCATGTGAAGCCTACCACTCCGACATGCAGGTGGGAGTAGCCATAATCCATTGGTTATGAACAGAGTGGCTCTACTTTTTCAAAACACTGGAGCAGATTGTCTTTATCCCAGACATATTATATTTCCTCAATGGTGGGCGTTCAGTTCTAAGCATTCATTGTTTCATATTTCTAAACATCAAGTGTATTTGATTGAGTTTATTTCATTATGAATTTCAGCATCAGGCGGGAGGAGAATCTTCCACTGGGTTGACTCATCAGTATTGCTGGGCTTGTTTGGCATGATAGAATTGAGAGAAGTAGGTTTAGCAGTAAAAAATCGAATGAACACCGGCTCGCAAGCAATCCATTGAGATGTTTTGTATGCACAGTTTCTATTGCATTCTGTGTTTTCAGAGAGCTTGCTTGCTCCAGCACTTCAGATCTAGATCTTGCATTACATACCTGACTTTCTTTTGTGGTCTTGTGAACAGATAGATTTTGACTGGGCCCAAAACTGGTTAAACAGTGATTTGTCACATTTGGAGGTGTTAGCTGCTCTGGTGGCTGACAAAGAGCTCTACTTTAGCAGATTAATCTAATGAAAACATGACAATGATACAGTATGCATACAATTGTTGTTATCAAATACCATTATTATGGCACCTAATGTATGGTTTACTATGTTTGGAAGGTTTCATCTGACATACTGAAGTCACCTGCTCAGTGTCAGCCCCTACTCTTAATGTCTACAGATCTTCTCTGTCTAGCAGAAGATGGTGTCTGCTGTTTTACAGTGGCGGCTCCATTAGGTTTAATGAAAGGAGAGAGGCCATAGGGGGCAGAATAGGCCAGGGGTGGCCAGTGCCCCAGTGCTGCCCTGTGTTCCCAGGATCAGTAATAATTAGCCAGGCTGGAACCCAGAGGCTCTGTAAAGTGGGGATAGGTCAGATCAATCTCCCTCCACCAGAACCAATCTTCTACCAGAGCAGTCATTTAAATTTGCTCAGTGACCCCCAACAAAACACCTCCATAAAATACCATGCAATATCCAATCTCCCTGGGCACAACCATTAGTTGAGGTTGTTTTCTGTTTGTTTGAATGTTTCTGAAACTACAGATTGATGACTGTGTCTGTCGTCCTGTCGTTTGTACAGCCATTCTGTCACGCCCTGGTCAAAGTATTTTGTGTTTGTCTTTTTGTATTGGGTCAGGCCAGGGTGTGGCATGGGGTTTTTGTATTGTGGTGTGTTTTGTCTTGGGGTTTTGGTATGTATATATTGGGATTGTAGCTAGTGGGGTGATCTAGCAAAGTCTATGGCTGTCTGGAGTGGTTCTCAATCAGAGGCGGGTGTTTATCGTTGTCTCTGATTGGGAACCATATTTAGGCAGCCATATTCTTTGAGTTTGTCGTGGGTGATTGTCCTTAGTGTCCTTGTTCCTGTCTGTGTTAGTTTTCACTAGTATAGGCTGTTTCGGTTTTCATTACGTTCTTTGTTTTGTAGTGTTTGTATTTTAGATTCGTGTTACGTTTTTTGTTCATTAAACATGGATCGCAATCTACACGCTGCGTTTTGGTCCGACTCTCCTTCACCACACCTAGAAAACCGTTACAGAATCCCACCGTAAACGGACCAAGCAGCGTGTCAACAGGCAGGAGCAGCCCAAAGAGGAGATGCGCAATAAGGATTTCTGGACATGGGAGGAAATCCTCGACGGGAGAGGACCCTGGGCTAAACCAGGGGAGTGTAGCCGCCCAAAGGTGCAGCAGGAGAAGAGGCAACAGGAGCAGCCCAAAGAGGAGGACGAACTGGACGGTGAAAAACCTTGGGCTCAGCCTGGAGAATATCGCCGCCCCAAGGAAGAACTGGAGGCGGCGAGAGCGGAGAGGCGCCAGTATGAGGAGGCAGCACGGCGACTCGGAAGGAAGCCTGAGAGTCAGCCCCAAAAATGTATTGGGGGGGGGGGGCTCAGGGAGAGTGTGGCAGAGTCAGGAGTCAGACCTGAGCCAACTCTCCCTGTTTATCGTGAGGAGCCAAGGAGGAGACCAGAACCAGAGCCGGTGTTGGAGGTGAGCGAAGCAGAGACTGTGAAGGAGTTAATGGAGAAATTGGAGGAGAGAGAAATGAGAGAGTTGCTGTGTTGGTGCTTTTTGCATGGAATTCGCCCGACGGAACGTGTCAGGGATTTGATGGCACCTGGGTCAGCGCTCTATACTCGTCCTGAGGTGCGTGTTAGTCGGCTGGTGAAGTTGGTGCCAGCCTCACGCACCAGGCCTCCTGTGCACATCCCTAGCCTTGCACGTCCTGTGCCAACACTGCTCTCAAGATCTCCAGTACGCCTTCACGGTCTAGCCCATCCTGTGCCACCTCCACACACCAGCCCTCTGGTGGCAGCTCTCCGCACCAGGCTTCCTGTGCGTGTCCTCGGCCCAGTTCCACCAGTGCCAGCACCACGCATCAGGCCTACAGTGCGCCTCGCCTCTCCTGCGCTGCCGGAGCCTCCCGCCTGTTCAGCGCTATCAGAGCCTTCCTCCTCTACAGCGCTGCTGGAGTCTCCTGTCTGTTCAGCGCAGCCAGAGCCTTTCTCCTCTCCTGCGCTACCGGAGTCTCCCGCCTGTTCAGCGCAGCTAGAGCCTTCTTCCTCTACAGCGCTGCTGGAGTCTCCTGTCTGTTCAGCGCAGCCAGAGCTGTCAGCCTGCATGGAGCAGTCAGAGCTGCCAGTCTGCAAGGAGCTGCCAGTCTGCAAGGTGCTGCCAGCCTACATGGAGCAGCCAGAGCTGCCAGTCTACATGGAGCAGCCAGAGCTGTCAGTCTGCATGGAGCAGCCAGAGCTGTCAGTCTGCAAGGAGCTGCCAGTCTGCAAGGAGCTGCCAGTCTGCAAGGTGCTGCCAGCCTACATGGAGCAGCCAGAGCTGCCAGCCTGCATGGAGCAGTCAGAGCTGTCAGTCTGCATGGAGCAGTCAGAGCTGTCAGTCTGCATGGAGCAGCCAGAGCTGTCAGTCTGCATGAAGCAGCCAGAGCTGCCAGTCTCTAAGGAGCTGCCAGTCTGCAAGGTGCTGCCATCCTGCATGGAGCAGCCAGAGCTACCAGCCTGCATGGAGCAGTCAGAGCTGTCAGTCTGCGTGAAGCAGCCAGAGCTGTCAGTCTGCATGAAGCAGCCAGAGCTGCCAGTCTGCAAGGAGCTGCCAGTATGCAAGGAGCTGCCAGTCTGCCCAGCGCCGCGAGTGCCGCCAGTCTGCCCAGCGCCGCCAGTCTGCCCAGCGCCGCCAGTCTACCCAGTGCCGCCAGTCTGTCAGGATCAGTTAGATCCGCCAGTCAGCCAGGATCCGCCAGTCGGCCAGGATCTGCCAGTCGGCCAGGATCAGTTAGATCCGCCATTCAGCCAGGATCCGCCAGTCTGCCAGGATCCACCAGTCTGCCAGGATCCGCCAGAAGTGCCAGTCAGCCAGGATCCGCCAGAAGTGCCAGTCAGCCAGGATCCGCCAGAAGTGCCAGTCGGCCAGGATCTGCCAGTCGGCCAGGATCTGCTAGTCGGCCAGGATCCGCCAGTCAGCCAGGATCCACCAGTCTGCCAGGATCCGCCAGAACTTCCAGTCGGCCAGGATCCGCCAGTCCTCCATGATCCGCCAGTCAGCCAGGATCCGCCAGTCAGCCAGGATCCACCAGTCAGCCAGGATCCGCCAGTCAGCCAGGATCTGCCAGTCAGCCAGGATCTGCCGGAACCACCAGCCAGCCAGGATCTGGTTGATCCATCAACCTGCCTGAGCTTCCTCTCACTCCTGAGCTTCCTCTCACTCCTGAGCTTCCTCTCACTGCTGAGCTTCCTCTCACTGCTGAGCTTCCTCTCACTCCCGAGCTTTCTCTCACTCCCGAGCTTTCTCTCACTCCCGAGCTTTCTCTCACTCCCGAGCTTTCTCTCACTCCCGAGCTTTCCCTCAGTCCCGAGCTACCCTTCAGTCCCGATCTGCTCCTCAGTCCAGTGGGGTTCTGGGTGAGGACTACTAGGCCATGGTCGGCGGCGAGGGTGGACAATCCAGGGACGCGAGGAGAAGGGACTAAGACATTGACTGAGTGGGGTACACGTCCCACGTCGGAGCCGCCACCATGGACAGACGCCCACCGGGACCCTCCCTATTGTTTTGAGGTGCGTCCGGGAGTGCGCACCTTAGGGGGGTTCTGTCACGCCCTGGTCGAAGTATTTTGTGTTTATCTTTATGTATTGAGTCAGGCCAGGGTGTGGCATGGGGGTTTTTGTATTGTGGTGTGTTTTGTCTTGGGGTTTTGGTATGTATATATTGGGATTGTAGCTAGTGGGGTGATCTAGCAAAGTCTATGGCTGTCTGGAGTGGTTCTCAATCAGAGGCAGGTGTTTATCGTTGTCTCTGATTGGGAACCATATTTAGGCAGCCATATTCTTTGAGTTTGTCGTGGGTGATTGTCCTTAGTGTCCTTGTTCCTGTCTGTGTTAGTTTTCACTAGTATAGGCTGTTTCGGTTTTCGTTACGTTCTTTGTTTTGTAGTGTTTGTATTTTAGATTCGTGTTACGTTTTTTGTTCATTAAACATGGATCGCAATCTACACGCTGCGTTTTGGTCCGACACTCCTTCACCACACCTAGAAAACCGTTACACATTCCGACCATGAGACGTTTCCCGCTCGACAGGAGCATTTTCAGAGTCATAATCCCCTGATTATGCGCGTACAATATAGTTCATCATTATCAGAAATCTATTTTCCTAACTAATAATAATTGATAGTGTCAAAGAGTGCAATATCCAGGGACTGGTTAATGAGAGAAAAGAAAAGAAAGGAAGTGTGTTGTCTCTGATTCCTTTCTAACTTTGATGTATTGGGTTAAGTGCTGGGGAGACTTCTTGTTTTGCATTTATGATCATTAGTGCCACGATGAGCTGAATGCTGAGGACCTTTGGTGGCGAGGTGGAGTGGTGTCACACTTTTTCACCATCCCTAGCAAACACAGCTGATTTAAACAAATTGCATTCTAAACTGAAGATCATGATTAGATGAATATTGGAGTCAGGTGTGTTGGTGGGGGCTGGGGCAAAATTGTGAAACCAATTAGGTTTTGCACGGGCCTGAGATAGAGAATGGAGGGGCATTCATAATGGTATTCAATATATGTATAAACATGTTAGAAAAGTAGCCCAGAGAAAGAAAAGTGTGATAAACAACATGATGTTTGACTTATTTTGACAGGATTATACAACACTGAACAACTAGTGTCAATAACGGGCCAGTGCAATTAGGTTGAGGTTTGGGTTATGGTCTGCCCTGCACTTAACCTTGCACACAGAAATGACGAGGAATACATGATTCTGTAATGCAAAGGCTGAGCATTATGAAATGAAGTCTTTGATAGTTCTCTCCCTGACAGCATCCTGCAGCTGTCTCTTGTTGTCAGGAGGGTTCAGCTCCTTCAGTCCCTCCTCTGACGCTCTCTCTTCGCTGCATGTATTTTTAACTGGTCTTTGTCAGGCTCTTTCTCCACATTTATCTCCAGTCTCCCATAATATTCAGACAGAGATGTCTTCTATGGCTATTATTGGAAATGGGGGTTGTCTTCAGAAGATGCCACTAAAGTGTTGAGTGGTCCCTAGGGCTCCATTTCATATCAAGGTTAACTCAAAGTGATTAGGATAAACAGCAGCCTAGTTGCCATGGGGATGAGTGAGGAGAGAAGGTGCTGTAGTATGGAGGAGCTTGATAAGCCTGCTGTGTGTGACTGGGTACTGATGTGTCTGTTCTACTGTTTACACCAAGGCTAGTCACACCACTCATAAACTGTACATAGTAGGGGTCAGCATTAATAGGCTGTGTTTTGGTTCGTTACTGATAACATTACGATGTAAGTAAACATATACTTCTGATATAATGAATGAGTAATAAAATCGAACGTGCATACAGGTATGTATTTAATGAAAAACCAGTCAAATGATGCATTACACATTGTGTATCAAACAGTTATTAACTTGTTGAGACGTGAGAGGGATCTTTGTTGTGGGTAATGTACAAGAGTTCATAATCATAACCCATGATTATCGTGCTTGATGTTGATACAATACCAAACTAATACCAAACTAACAATCTGTTGTTGATACTTTTCATATGAGCAGCCGGCGAGAGATCAAGTTCAAATGTGACAACCCAGTCTGATAAAATGAGACTGAAACCAAAGTCTGGATTAAAGAAAAGCCTCACAATTTCTCTGCACGGATTTTCTGGTTCACCGGCAATGTTTCAGAGACAGGAAACGGCCTGCCATACAATTCTCTGAGACATGCCTCTAACCCAGAGATTTGTCAGCCTCTGCATATTTACAGTGACAGACTCAGCTATGTATAATCTGCATTTCAGAATATATAGGTTATCCCAAATTATGTGAAAACCCATCATCAATCTGTCGCTGTCCATCTGGTCATCAGCAAGTACATTCATCATCAGGCTATATTTATTTGGCTAATTAAATATTTGATGCTGTGTGTAGGATTGTGGTTCAAAATATCATTAGAGTCCTGGAGCTGTGAGATCTATAATTGACATTGTAGGCATAGCCATGATTCATCACCAGTGAATCCCTCTCCTCTCCTCTCGTCTCGTCTCCTGTCCTCTCCTCTCCCAGCAGTACCACAGCATTGTATGGTTGAGCCCTGAAGGAGAGACTAAAGACTGGTGATGTTCCTAGCACAGCTCCCAGAGCACTTCCTCAACATCCCAGTCATCTCACCCTGGAGCCCTTGAGCCCAGTCCTCCCTGGTGCCACCCATCCCTATCCCCTCCACAGCAGCTCCCCTGCAACGCACTAATTAATGAGCTCTAGAACCAGCTTATCATCACAGCCGCCCATTATCCGCACGGCAACCATGATAATTTGACTTAGGTAGGCGCTAATTTCACATAATTTAAAAGGCAATTAGGAAAATGTTTTTTTTTTCTGACAGGCAGAAAGATTAGGGCTAAGCTATGATGTCACGAGGCAGCAGCCTTTATAGGTCATGGGTCTGTTATGTTGTGGGCCAAGAGGCCCCCACTTGGCAGGAAACATTATCGGCCATCACACTAATACCCCCACATTTTACATCTCCCACTGATGTGCTACATTTAATTAAGGTTGGAGGTCGTGTGACAAATGAATGCATAATTGGAAAGTACCTTTTGAACACTCTTCACTATAGACCAATATGTATTTAGAGGGGTCAATTAGAATGGTTCAATGTTTTCCTGGTTCACAAATAACATTTTGAAAAGTTGCTTATAGCTGTTGTTTAATTTAATTGGGTCATGTTCACTCATTGAAAAGCAATATTTAACAGATGTGTTATGTAGCTGCTGCATAGGCAATCTTCTTAAAATCCTATATAATCTTCCAAAGATAATGATATTGCATTTTAATTAGCTTGGGATAATAATCTGTCCTGATGGAATGTTCCAGTATGTGTTGTTGGTATCGTCAAGACGACTTTAATCTGATGTCATGCAGTGTAGAAGTAAACAAAGACACACAACATCATGAATAAATAAAAAATAAAAAATAAGAGAAGCATCTGCAGATTATGATGTTCTTCACATTGAAGCCAGATTAGTTCAATTATTTTAGAAAATGTTCAATTTTCATCATCTATGAACATGATTTAGTTTAAATATTTGTTAGTAATGTAACAAACAGTAGGCAGTGAGAGAGATCTGCTCTCTCTGCCAAAGGACCAGACAGACCTCTTGGTTTATGTGGATGCAGTACACATGGCCTCCAATAGATGGGGCATCCTAATTCCTCCCCTTTGTGTCCCTCTGACTCGCTGATAGGGGAGGTTTGCTGAAAACAGAAAACAATTGAGTAGGAGGCTGTCAGTATTGATGGAGCCTCCCCAACATGTTTTAGTGCCTTTCTGTGTTTAGA